>NW_018108182.1:0-36107 GCF_000183805.2 Loa loa | reverse complement strand
GAGAGAGAGAAAGAGAGAGAGAGAAAAAGAGAGAGGGGAAAAAAAACTATGAAACGTTGCTAATTAACGACAAGCAATGATCATCGTTCGATATGCTAAAGCTTTTCTTGAAAATAACAATTAAGAAATTTGTAATTTTTTAATCCACCGCTACAAAGATGAGAAATTAATTGTTCTACTTATGCTATATATGTCACACATCTTCTGATCATATGTTTAATTAAAATTGAGACAATTAAAACAGAATAAAATTCTTTGTTGAAGTTAATTTTAGTCGAAAGATAATAAATAAGCACAATGTGATAGAGGTAAAAATCGAGGAAATCAATCAAATAATTAACAAATTCCAAAAATAGTCATTGCTACGAAGGCGCATCCATTTCGGAAGCTTCTGGAGAAACATTTCTGATTTATTCTCTCACTCTAACCTTCTCAAATCTAGCTAGCACTCATACCCTGATCGATACCTTCCACCGCGTCCTGCCACAAACTATCATGTACTCTCGAAATCTCTGTACACCTTTCCTTCATTTCTAAAAGATGACACTTCACCAGCTGTCATGGGATTTCACATTCTTGTTGCTCTAATTAAACTTTGGCAGCAAAACATTGGAAGGAGAAATTGAATTAGTTCGCATGGTTTGTCAAATTGTCACCATACGAGAAATTTAATCAAATCGCTTTGGAAATCTTTTCCAGAAAAGGATGCTCATAATTTTGATCTTTGTCAGGGATTACTTCCTTCATTTCGTCTGCGATTTTTACTTCCATATCTTTGATTAACCTAGTATCATTGTCAGTTTTTAACGTGTGGATTGCGTGTGAACTGCGCACCAACGATCAAAGATTCAAGAGAAAGTCTAGTAGTTTCAGTTCAGTTTAGCTATTTGAATCTAAACCAATACATACCTTTAAGGATGATGATGGTATGGGACATCAGAATCACATATGTTAGCGTATAGTGATTCATAAGTTGTGTGTCGTATGTCAAGTGGAAATTTTAGTTAAGAAATATTCCAATCTTTACATTTCTTTCGAAATTTGAACTGCTTTTGACGAGTGCTAAAAATTTTTTGTTTGCAAAGCTCACTCGATAGATAGTGTTGTAGTTTGTAAGGAAGTGAAAATTCTTTGACTATCCGCGGGATCGGCATGTACTTTGTGGAGCGACGGTGATGACAATGAATGAAAGCCACTAGTTTATTGACCGTCGATGACGCAACAAGCTTTTAACTTAGCTAACAGAAATGTAAGTATGTGTATGTGTTTACTCATTTAGATAGCTAGGAAGGGAGAATTTGGAAAATTCCATTTGAATGAGGAGTAAGGGATGAATAACGACAGCTGAAGGAGGGAAGGGAAACTATGCTTACATAAGCCCAAGTGGGTGACAATGATCTGTGTGCCAAGTACGACAGGCAGCAACACGCTCAGAGTCCAAGGTCTCCAATGACCGAGCCCTTATACTATGCCATAATCATTGATGAGGGCAAGATGCTGCGAGTAATTTTGCTAGAGTTGTGCGAAATTTTGTGCAAATTTCAGAGGAATTCAAGAGAACAGAATTAGAAACTTTAAGGATAGCGACTAGACTGAAAGGGAGAAATGTCCACAATGGACAGTCGAGCTTCACAGAGCCACAGCTAACGGACATTCAATGGCTTGTGTGTGTGTGTCTGTGTGTGTGCGTGTGTGTGTTTGTTTGTGTGTTTGTGCTTGCGCGTGTGTATATGTGGCCAGTGAAATATTTGTACAGCTATGAGATGAAAGCAAAAAGAATGCAAAGTGGAGAGGGAAGCTAGGACAGCTTCGATGGTGCAACCAGCTAACCAGGAAGTGAAATTCCCCATTTTCCAATAAATAATGCAAGGATGAAGGGGAGGGAAGAGAAAAGGGACCGCTAACCCGAAATTACTTGACAACAAATAAACTGTCCCACGAGCAGCAAAAAATTGACAATACTAAAGCTTTTTTCAGGACCAATTCCACCGAACATTTTGGAATGAGGTAAACAAGACAGTCATGGTTCGATCGAAATTGCATTTCACTTTTATATTATCGCCGGCAAACCTCTTCATTTCCAATAAAGATTCCGATAGAATCCTTTGTTTGTACAAATTTGAAAAATAAGCGTAGCACAACTTTCGGTAATTCAGTCAGTAGTGGATTAGACAGAGCTATCTTAAGATTATTCTCGCAGATGCTGCTAATGTCACTGCGCACCGCCACTAGGAACGCACTGCACTAATCTAGAAGGAACATCTATCTTTTCAATATCACATTTTGAAACACGATGACATATGGTATAAACGAGGCGTGATATACTGTCATAGCAAATCTTTGCAGTACTCCATACGACATTTCAAAACAAATTCTCCAAGTAAACAACGAATTCTTCACGTAAATGTACTTTTAAACAGCTTCGAAACCGCAAACTATTCACTTGCGATTAATAGATTAGACTGCAAATCAGCTAGGATTAATGGATTCAAACTACCATAAATATTTTATTTTGGAATAAAGTTATATTAAAGCCAAAACAAAATGTTTTTTTCTTCAACAAAGTGAGAGATATCAACAAAAAGTAATGTATTGTAAAAAAAAAATACATCGAGAGCGAGATCCTCCGCCACCTCGACCTTTCTTTTGCTTCCCCACTTTCATGCTGTTTCCGCGTGTTTTTTTCATTTTTTTCACCTTATTTTGGAAATGCTGCTGTCGATGAATAGCCGATTTCGACCGTTTCGGCCCCTTACTTTGGCTTTTGTCCACATTTCTTAAACACATTCAATTCAAATGAATAAAAATTTCGGACCATGTAAAAAACGTTATTTCTGGGATAACGACCAATAGTTTAGTCAGCAGGTAAATTATATAAAATATTTACAGGACTGATATCATAAGCCATTTCAGTGAATCCCAAGTAAGGTTATGTAGCAGTACTGTCCAAGTAGACGATTTACACTACGCTGAATGACCGAAGATCATAGTAATCAAAATCCTCGAAATCCCAAGACTTATCATTTTTGGATTTTCAATCTCTCGTAAAAATGTTTAAATCACTACTAACTGTTGTTGATTACTCTGCTGACTTGCTGCCAAACGCGCTTCGTTTAAAACACTATTTTTGGAAGACAACTTATCCAGGATTTGCAACTGCTTTTCTTTCTCGTCAGAAATATTTGCCTCGTTGGGTTTATACTGCAAAATAATTTTTAACAGATAATTCATGCACTGCAGTTTTTCAAATAAGAAAAGTAGCCTATTGCATCGAAAATCTTTCTTTTTTGTAAAATGTGATTAAAGTTCATTTCATTTTTTTAATATTTGAAAACATAAAATCGCGCCAAAAAAGATTAAAAGCCACCTTATGATGTTTACCCGTCTTCAGCAATTTCTTTTCATTCTTAATTGACGGTTGAAATGCACCATGAGATGCAGTAGAATACCGAGCTCGATTTATCTGGTTTACTAACTGCAAAGAAGGGAGAAAAGTATATTGCCTGAGCAGTTTTCTTTTTCTTTTTTTTTTAAATCTACAACAAGCACGACAATACCTCTAGCAAAGTAAAATGTTTGATAAAGGATGATATAATTCAAAATATTCCATGGATTGGTCTCATATTTGTAACTAATTAGTAATTAATTATATCAGGCTGAATCCATTTAGTCCTTTGTTGTTTCCAGAAAGGACTCCGCGAATACCAAATTTAAACACCCCACTCTATTGGAGGCTTGCCATGGTTTCCTCGTGATCATAACAGAAAGGAATGTTGGAAACTGGTATGCAAGAAGCCATTTTAAACATACATATTGGAATGTTTTTTTGAACTTGGCACATGAATTTGGATAACGCAAACAATCAGAGAAATCGAACCTCATGTCTACTCCGATTATTTAAATCAACGGCAATACCAAGAGGAGTTGCATTTGCCGATGAAATTCCTTTTAAACGAGCGATGTTGCGCAAACGTTGCATCTCATTTTTATTTACTTTTTCTCTCTTGGCATTTCGTCGTTCATCGAAATAATCAACCATGGGATCTAAAAAACAAACTTTTTTTTCAAAATCATGGAAACAACGACCAAAGACATTATGGAATGTAAAATTTGCATAATTCCGACCCAAATTCAAATTAGTTTCGTTCGCCAATTCAAGGTAATATGAGATTGAAAATTCGCATTTTGGAGGTTTCCACAAGATATGACTTCTTTGGTGTTTCAATGTCAACACATCTCATTCTATCACCAAAGTGAACACAATCCCTTTCATTTACAATCATAACTATAATAGCTAAAAGTCAATTATCACTTCTTAGGACTGTGTAAGTTGAGTCATTTTCAAAAAAAAAAAATCATATTGCCTTTGTTGTCTGGTATTTCGATTAGCCATTCTTTAGCATTATTATCTTTGACGCTTTTATATCCATATCTCGCTTTCCATTCCTTAAAAAATAAAACCTTAGCTATCCGCAATCACTGAGGAATAAGATAACTCTATTAAGATGCGATAACGAGGAGTATTGTCCTACTTTATTTCGATCGCTGTTTGGAAAATTTTCATACTGTTCGAAATCACATCACTTACAAAAAAACATCCTGAATAATTAAGCTCCAACCTGGGTTTGTTCATCGAAAACTTTTCGATCTTTTTTTCTCTTCCGTATTCCCTTCTGCTGTGCATACTGTTCCCATTTCGTTAGCTGACGTTCAGAAGGCAACGGTTTTTCTCGAGGGAGTCGGAATAATGGCCCTGGTAACTGAAGAGTAGAAATTAAATATAACAGGAAACTTGCAAAATATCTCCAAGAATCAGTAGTGAGTTTGTGATGCACCAATAAAATTAACGAATAAGGACCGAAATGCGTAAAATTCTGGTCAGTGAAAGATTTACAGGAAAGTGGTACAAATAAAAGCAAACCTTTGCACAAATAGCTTCATCAATCCGTTTTCTTTCTAACTCCCATATTTTGTTAAACAAAAATTGCGCATTATCTCGTACTCTTGCTGATAGCTCTTCTTCACTTGGCTTCCTATAAGAATTAAATTATGTAAGCGCAGTTCACATGGGCAAAAATAACTATATGGTCACATAGTTTAAAATGTTGTTAACAATGGTCAAGTACAAACTTGACCGAAAAATTCAAGGAAAGAAGCGGTAGGTTGAAATAACGAGAGGAAAGCTCACTTTTTTGAATCCTCATCTATTAAGGGATCATTATCAACGATAAGCAAGTTACCCGCATCAACAAATGGATCTACAATTTTATCCACTTCCGTTGGCAATAATATAAATCCACTTTCCCCCATTCTGAAAAAAAAAAAATCACAATCAATAGTGACATAGTAATGGAGTGAGCAAAAGTAAGCAACTTTAAAGTGCTAAAAAGTAGGTAGTAATGAGTCATAACAAATAATACCAAATTACCAATGCAAACTCAACCCCAAAACTTTTGCTTTTTAAACATGAATCCAGGTTGCAAAAATCATCAAATGAAAACTTATGGTACTGTTAAATAAGCTGAAACTGCATGGGAAAGTTGACAGAATCAGGAGAAAAAAAACACAATAATGGAATTTATATTTTACATTAATGAAAAACAATGCAAAAGAAAACCATGTGCAAAAATGTAGAAATACATCGGATGCATGAAACAGAGGAATTATGAAAAGATGCTTGACAGATAGTAGCATATATGATGTCGAATTCTTTTTCATCACAGGCTATGCCACTGCATGAGTTGTACAATAAAATAGAGTTTATCGATATGAAAGTTGCAACTATACTATTATAAAGACAAATATACATTTCCGTACAATGAATATATGTTAAACAAATTTGTTAAAAAACCAGGGAAATCATATATCACGGATACTCGTCACTTTTGGTCAGTACCTAAATGTCATAATAAGGATAAAGAATCACTAAAAGAAACTAATATTATAGATGATCCATAATTAATGCACAAGAGAAACATTTTCAACATCAAATGATGTTGAACTTTATGTAACAGCAGCATATTTCATATCGCCTCCACAAATAACTTTCATTATCAGCAAAAAGTACAGGAAAATTCTTAATTAAATAAGAAATATGCAGAAAATATCGGGAATTCATTCTTCATAAATAACATCTTCACGATTTTCATATTCAAGGAAAGCATCCAGATCAGTTAACAAACCCACCACCGTACCACCTTTGCCCGATGAAATCAGTTCTTTTAATGTTATCCTGAAAATGGTAAAGCATGTCAGAACTGCATCTTACGTAAATTATGAGTTGAATAAATCACCTGAATAAATCAGGTTTTGCTAAATCACTGAGCAAGTCAGAAAAAAACTTTCTACCCCCACCCCTTAGGGTTTTTTGGATGGCACATATCGAATATCTCGTTCTTAATATCGTCGAATAAAGGCGCTTTCTGCGAACTACCATCTGAGAAGCAATCTTCTAGCATTTTTGCAAGATCACGATAGAAGAAGTTCAGATCCGAAGCACTTAATAAATTGTCACCATCAACGTCTAGCACTCGGAAGTAATAACTCAGCGCGGAACGGTCCTAAATTTTTCAAATCGAGAAAATAATAAGTTGAGCATGAGAAAGGAATACATTAAAATAAAACAACAAAAATAGTAGATGTCTTTAAACTGGTAATATTACAAAAATGCATAAATGGAATGCTGAAAATTGACAGAAAAATTTAAGTAAGTGAGAAACTTACTGATTTATGCTCTATTGCAAATAGAAGGTCACAAAATCCTCTCAAGTCAAGTTCATCATTATCATAAGTTTGCTGAACTTCAAAAACTCTGAAAAATTGCGTGAATTTTATTCCAAAAGATCAGGAACTTTGAAGTTAAATTCCAAAAGACGCGGGGAAGAAAAGTCAATAGAGTATGAATATAAACAAAGCTGAATAACCTCTGCATAAAAGAGTTCGTGATGCGCTGAAAATCAGTCATTTCTGAAAAACTCAGTAATCCATTGCCATCCGTATCAAGCTGTTCGTATATATTTTTTATTCTCAAACAGTTTCGTTTCGAAAACCTGTGATTTAAAGAAACTCGAATAGCGCATATTGTATAAAAAGCGCATTTATATTCCTATGTAACAGGTTTCGATACTCCAGAACTCGTTAATATAAATGGCTTAAGAAATATCATTTTTGATTTATCGACAAATTTCTATCTAATCATACTCATTGGACCTGATTTGCTACCATGCTTCCATTTTTGAAAACATACAATGGTGTAACTAACTACCGAATTCAACATTATGCATTATCCGAAATTATATTTTTTCAAAAGTTTCAAACATATGAACCATAAGTTGATGCGACATATGCAAGCTAAAATGGAAACAAACCAGTTCAATGTACCGGTAGTTTGAGATGTCCCTTGTTCCATTTCTACGGACTCATCATCACCAGCATTACCATTCGATGACTCATTTAAAGTCTCAAATTCTTCCAGTAAGCGACTAGCTACAATGTCAACAATGCGAACTTTTTTTTGTTGCATCGTATCGAGCAAAAAGAAAATTTTTCGTGTAGCCATACATAGATAATAATCCTGTAGCATTGGCTCTTCTTCCTGAACAAAAAATGAGAAATTATGCTTTTAATTTAACGCATGAATTAAATAAGATTACAGACAAGTCTCTAAAAAAGAGCTTAACCAAAAGTTGAAAACATGAACTCTTCCACTGACACATACTCATGCGCGAAATATATTGCACCACAATTGCGAAGCTGGACATGGCTTAATTACGCATGAACTATGGGTTTAATTAGATATTACTTTTTACCGAGGGCAGTTGCACCTTTTACCTCTGACTATAGTGGCAGTCTCAACACCTTGTGGTGATAAGTTTCAAAAAGAAAAAGAAATAATTTAAGTAACAATTCAAATATAATATACTTGAATTTCAACGAAACTGCTTACAATATAACTTACATTCAAATTTGCAAGAGAAGGTATAAGAGGTAGCACTTCTGCTTCTAAAAAATCTCGTAAGTCCTGAAAAAATAACTTGAAAAAAAAAAAATTTCAAATAAGTATAAACTGCGGTGTTGCATCTGCAAGAGAACGAAGCGTACTTTTTTTCTAAATACTTTAAAAGGTATTTATTTTAATCAGTAAAGAAAAGAAATGATCACCTCTATCGACAGATAGCCTTTGCTCGCAGAATCGTAATAGTGTAAATGGATCAATTTGCTTAATTTGTCTTTTTTAGTTAACAAATAATCGATAATGGAATCAACAGCTATACGTCCTTCATCTTTGGTGTTGCTAATTTGAAGCAAATTCATAAAAATTTCAGCAGATAAAAAATCTTGCAAAGCTTTCGGAGCGAGATTTATCACTTGCTGAAAAGAATATATTTAAAAAAAAATCACCTAGAAAAAATGCATGACGCATACCTCAAACATTTATTTTATAAACATAAAATGGTAAGGTAGCTTGTTTTAAACTCCCAGTATGAGTGTTTAATAAACTGCAATAAAAAGAAACTGGAAAACATTTATAATCACAAACTTTGTAACTGTTGTAATCAACAAGTTTGTCATCCTCACTTCTTGAGTAGGTTGCTTTGTTTTGTAGATTGATACAAAACAGCTAAAATAGATTTCTTAATTTGGAAGGAAATCCAATAAAAACGAGTGGGCATGCAATTCTATATGGAAAAAAACGAAAAAATCTTACCAATAATAGACAGAAAGCCAACAACTGAAAATGCCTGCAGAAAATAATTTTTGGGAAAGAATTATAGCATAATATACCTCAATGTCTTCATCGCTTGGTAGTGATTCTAGTTTGTGTTTCCACATGCGACGACGAGCTTCCAGACGCAACTTTGATCGCAAATTTTGTTCACTCAGTGAATTAACATATTCTTTTGTTTCAAATATCAATAATTTGCCCTAAAATTATACAGAGTAGTAAAAAAGCCACAATTCCAAATAATCTCTTACTTTTTGACGAAAACTGCCTAAGATGTATGCTACATAAACGTTAATGAAGTTCGGAAAGTAAATCAATAACCTTTTCAGATTTCAAACAGTTGATCTCTTTCGGCTGCAAGTCTAAACGTTTAGCCAAACTCATTACATCAGCTGACATTGCGTCACTGATTCCGCTAATCTTGATCTGCAACTTTAAGCCCAATAACACAATTCTACTAATGCTTACGTTTACTGATAAGTTCTACTTAAAGAGGAGTTAAATCATAAACAGTAAATACAGTGAAGGTTAACAATCAATATGACAGAATGGCTATGGACACGAAATATTGAAAACCATCAGTTTTTATACGGTAGTCAAGAAACTAACTACCAAAATCACTCAATTAACAAAAACTGACCACCAAAATTAATCACCAGTGTGCTGTACTCAGCCTTACTCAAATAATGAAATGTTTACATATAATAAGCATTTAAATCAGGATTTAAAGTCCAATAATTTTGGTGTTAAATAATCATACGATGTAGGAAACGTCATGAGTAAAATACCAGTACTAGAATACCAATACTTTATTACAAATAAAATCTGTTATTTGAAATATTTACAAGATCGGCTTTTATTTTACCTGATGAAAAGAGAGGACTCTCAAATGAATTTATATTAAAATGTTGCTCGTGAAAATGAAGTGGACAAAATGAAGCAGCAATAAGCCGAGAAATTAACAGGAGAATGAAGTGGGGAAGTCACATGACTAACAAATTTCATCAGCATTAACACTTTGTTAGAATGTCCAATGACAGCATAATTTAGATGGTCAATCTTTCCTGTGGAATTTATATGATTTCTTCACATAATATGAAACATATGAAGATTTTTTCAAAATTCTCTTTTTTCTGGATTTAGTTTAGAAAAAAAGAGAACTGCTAAATGTTAGATCTCGAAAGACAAATACAAGCTGGCATTTGAGCTTTCACCTAGCATTTCTATGCTGGAGAAAGAATTACATTTATGATAAAGCGACTTTTGAATAAAATTGAAATGCTGTGATTCTAAGTAAACTAGACAACTAGACAAAGTGTAGAACAAAATAGAAGTCATACAACTCATGCTAACGTAAACCATACAATCATGCATCCACTTCATCGGTTTTTATAAACTTGCCACCTTCTGGTAGCACACTGTTGTCTGCACTCATTCTGAAAAAGCTCAGCAACTATAACAAATATTTTAAAAAAAGAAAACTGAAAATAAATTTAGTACAAGACTGAAATAATGAAGAAGCACTAATTGACTACTTCAGCCAAAATAGATGTACTTAATCTTATTTTATATTTGCTTGCGATCTAAGCGACAATAATTAACTGGTGTTTAAGTGACAAATAAATATAATGCACTATTTACAATGGCAAACACTAACCTGGGTAATATTTCTTCCTTCACTTCTTTTATGTGCTGTTTTTTGTTTGGTGACTCAAACATTGGAAGATTAGTTTTCAAATAAACCAATGATTCACTGCAAATGCATATTACATTTAACAGTAAATGTTGGTAATAGAAGGCAATTGATATTTCCATGAGGTATATATTTAGCTGTTCATTTATTATTAGATCTTCAGGGTCAAGTATATGATGCTTCAACATTAGACCTCACTATCATCAAAACCTCCTTTCTTTATTATATATTTCATCTATTCTTTTGCAGTTGTAAGAATCATAATGATTGATCTACATCTTATCGAAATCCAACACCAACTTTGCACGCTTCAGCAACAAAGCATTTGGCTCGAGCAAATCACCCAGCAATTTATCCTCGAAAGCAGGCAATGGAGCATTCGGATGTAGTGCACGATACTTTATGGCTTTGCAAACATTTTGTAACTTTGGATTGGGCACATCACGCGGACGTAGAGATTCCTCAAACTGTCCTGTTTGCGAGTTACTAAATTTCATTAATATAATTGACTAATTAAACTAGTCATACAAGACAGAATCTCCCACATCTTTCATGTTTCTTTTAAAACTCATTTTACATCCAAGTCGTGATTTTGGAAACGATTTCTCACTTCTACTCCACCAAAAAAAAAATTTTCTCTAAAACCAAACTTACAAATGAGCCTTTGTGAGATCCATTGCTTGAACAAATGAATGCATTGCGCTAAGATGATCATCTGAAAGCGAACACTCATATAAACATGTTTCATGCTTGCAAGTAATTTATGTTTCGATATGTTTGGAAAATTTAAATTCTCTATTCAATAGTTACATTCAAAATAGAATGAAAGTCACATTTTAAAGTGTTTGTTTCATGTTGTCTTCTATTGCAGTATATAAATCACATTGGAAAAACAATTTACAAAAACTATATGCTAATCTATCTCAATGATAAAACATAATTTATCCAATTTCGAAACATTTCTCTTTTAAAACTAATACGTAAAAATTTCTGAAATATGGAAATTTTTTATACAGAAATATGACACGTTGTTCCCCACAAATACGATAACTAATATGAGCAGATGACCATTTTTTCCCGTAAACATTAATGAAGTGAGCATATCAACAGGAAAAAGTACAGTCATAGGAAAAAAAATACAACATACTTTTTGGTTCAGTTGCGGGACTATTCAGTGGTGGAAAATTGAGTCCACGAAAATCTTCATAAAATGGTAATTGAATACCGACAAACATCTAAAAAGAAATCAGTGCATGTCGTAAAGTAAAACAGAGAGGAAATCCCAATGAGTTCAGTTCCTAGACACAAAAGACAAAACAACAGTTCGGACCAATCAGCTATGTAAGCAATGATCCATTATCTTCATTATCATCAAGAAAATTAATATTGTTTACATCGACTCCTTTCTTACTCCTTCTTGGAAATAGTCCCATAATTCGAGGCTGTGACGCAGCATTATAAACATATCGAGTTAGAGCAACACTATCTTCAGCGATCATCGCATTCACAAGCGCTGATATAGCAACACATGCATTCTAAAATGTTGGGTTGAATTTATAAGGAGGAAAGCAAAAATTCCCAAACCAAAGCTAAAACCACGAATGATCACCTTATCAAGAGCTGGTGGAATGAAGTAACAGGCACCACCATCCATCAAATAATGCTCCAATATCTGAAGTTAAACTATTTAACTGAACATTAGTTACATTAAAAAGTATAGACGAAAATACAATTCCTTTCATTCTTGCATTTCATTACAAGTACAACATGAAAATTCCTTTACAAAATTCACAACAAATATCACATCATCTGAAGGAAGTGACACGAGATATGTAAAGCACGTCAAGATATATGTACTAGATGCTTCAGATAAGCAAGGAAATATTCCGCGAACACCAGTTGATAGTGCTCTGAACAGAATAAGTCAGTTATGATGAGTTTTTTCATAACAAACTAAAGTTATCACAAGACAAAATGGCTTTAAAAAAAGTTCAACTCATGAAGATTTCCTTGTTTCCATCCATATTCTTTTTGACTAACAGTCATGAAGAGTGCCCCTTTCATTTACCTGAGATCTTTTCGTAAATTGTATGAGCTTCAAACAACGATTTTCGTGTTTCCATCCATATTCTTTTTGATCTTCCGCGTTATAAGGAACAATTGTTGTCCCAAACTTATATCCTATAACCAGAAAAACAGTCGTCCCAACAGTTGTTTAAAACTATTGCAAAAGCTTCATTGTAAGAAAAACTCAATGACTTAAGTTTCAGCCAACATGCCCTCACTAAACTGATGCAAATGACTTACGACAAAATGTTTTGCATATAAAGAAAACTAGCCGCTAGTACATGATTATGCAACAAGTATGAAACCTTCGAGAATGAAATCCTTAGCAATCTTAGGAGTGAGGAAAGATTCTCAAAAATATAACATGAAATGGATGTAATTGCGAATTCCCACAATACATAGAGATTCCCTCATATACAAAAACTATTACAAAATAATAACCTTTCACAATTTCTTTTGCAAATATTTTAGAACTTCCCTGAGATGCGCAATCACTGCGGCCAACATCGACATCCATTGCGGTTAGACCATCGTCAACTTCGCCATCTTTTACACATTTCTCATATAATGTTTTGCGTTTCAACTATAAAAAAAAGAAAAAAAACAGTGGCACCCACTCTGCTACCACAACAGAAACAATTTAAATTTTGAGATACATAAAAAAATTACCCGGGTACCGGTTATTGATGCATACTTCTCTGCAGCAAGTTTGAAATCAGTTGTTTGAATCTTTTTGTACATTTGTAAAGGCAATTTCAAATCGATTCCCAATTCCAGATTGAATTTTTGACCGCGTAAGTTTACCTTTCGAGACACAAAATGTTGGAGCACTGGCAAAGCTTCACTAAATCAGTCATAAATGACAAGAAATTTTACAAAAAAAGTGGAGTATAAGGGAGCAGCATGCAGTCTTTTTTTTCTTTTAAATTTATAACCCATTATCAATAGAGATTAGTACTGACGCAAAAGAATAAATGACACCATCCGTCTGTTTTAAGATATCTGTCAGTACACGTTCCGCTGGTTCGATTTTGAACGATCGCATTGCATTAGACAGTTTTTCTTCTGGTTGTATAGTTGATTCTTCATTTGAAATGATTTTGTCCTCATCTTCGCTCACCATTCCAATTGATGGACCTCTAGAATTAATTTTGGATTATATGCTTGAAATGAAGTATGTAATATTCAATTTTTAAGCTCTGTTTTTTAAATCTGAAGTTCAAAAATCTGATGGAAGCCTTACATAACATTAAAATTGATTTCAAGTGCTTTCATGCCATTTATAACGGCTCCTATACATTCTTCATCCACATTTTCATTAAAACCACCCAGATTTGTTACCAAAAGAATATTTCGTGCAGTGATATTGCTTTTCGGCCAGCTTTCCAGATGATTTCTCATATAATCTAGCGCCGCAATTAGCGCAGCCAAGACTGAAAAATGGATGAGGAAAAAGTTGTAAAATATCATACAGCACATTTATACTTACTAAAAGTAAAGGAAACGATAAATGAAGCGCAGTGTAAGACAGCAAGAAATGGCCTAAAATTTCTACAGAACCCTCCTCAACCGTATTCCTGGTGAAAATGATAAAATAGTGACTCTGATTAAAGATACTACATATTACAAAGCTTGGAATTATCAATCAAAAACTGATTTGGATCATCGATATCTTCGCAATAACATAATATACAAACTTACAGTCACCATTGGTTGATTTACTCGGTTTGATTTCTTTATCAATAAGCCGCAACCAATCAATTTTAGCTTGTTGCATCTCTTCCTCACAAAAAAAGATATTTTCATCAACTGTAACTGGATTCTGTGTTAGTTCTGAGCCAAAAAGCACCAGCGTAAATTCATCAGCTGATTCGGTGAAAATCTTCAAAACACAGACAATTTTTCTGGAATTACAGAAACACAAAAATAAAAAAGGGACTAAGGTATTATGTGGAACATATATCATTCCGCTTTTCTTCTTTCTTCTTTTGTCCTATTAGAAACAGAAACTACAAGCGAACTCAAAATCTAAGATTCAACACAAATCTATTGAATTCGACTTCCAAATTTCTATCATATTTGGTTGATCAAATACATAAATTTTTTCTATTAATGCCATGCCAATGTCGAACGTAAGTGCAAAAATGAAAACTGAATGTAATCAAAAATTACATCAATGCCGAATAAGACACACCTCGAACGACACACCTATTAACGGAGCTTAACGTAGCTCAACCTTATAGGAAATTACCATAAATAGAATCAAAAAACAGCCCTGCAGAGTAAATAATGTATCAAATAATATAACAGAAAATAATGTGCAGAAATATCTACCAATCCCATTATTTCACTCTTACTAGGATTTAGCACAACACACCTTTCTTGTTATGATCCATTCCACGGTATCCTTTGCTAATTGCATATCTGTAGTAGCAATTCCTTTTCTATTCATATTTGCTCCAACATCAATCAAAATTACTGTACATTCATGTGACAGAGCTTTTTTTGCCCGTTTTCTTGGACGGTCATCATCCGACATTATTCTGAAGGTTCCGATTCAAATTGAATTGTCCGAAAAACATCTTCATTAATAGAACTAAGTCTAAGTTTTGTTCTGGATCAAAAAAAAAACCTTTTATATTCAAAAAACCAATGTCCTCGATATCAGGAAAATGCATTCAAGCTCTTTTCCGCTTGAAACAGAATATAAAGGAATCTGTTAGGAATATATTACAAAGAAATAATATTAGCCATATAGAAAACTGCAAAAGTGGGTACAGTGAAATAAAGTAAGCAAGCTTTTACTAATCGATAGAAATACAAGTATTGTGATCCCATGAATATCATAAAAGCTTCTTAATCCAATTAAACTTCACTGGCCCTGCATACAATTCGCTCCATAAGCGGACCACTATATTCACCCAGCGGTCTTCCGAAATATTTCGAATCTGTTATAAGCTTAACATTACCTAAACCTCGTTCGTTCTTTTTTATCCCTAATCTGAAAAAGACAATTATAAAGGAAACGTGAAAAGTTAAGGAAGGTAATGCAAATTCAAAATAAGACAAAGTATAATTAAGAATGTAAAAGTAAAAAAAACCCGAAAACCTAAATAATTCGGAAGCTATATGACCAATACAACTAGTGTTACATCACTGTAACCCATCCGAAGGTCAGCAAAATCGAAAGTCATAATTTTAAATAAAAAATATCGAATAGAAATTTTAAGCAAAAAGATCGATAAGGAGGATAACCAACCTATTTAGCAGGTGGTCCGCATAATGAGGTACAGCCGGCTGCAACAAAATTCCACAAATCCGCAACACTTCATAACAGATGTATAGCAAAGAAGATACCTGGCCAATAAATTGCAAATTTTGAAAAATCACTAAACCTTGAATTTTAAAAAGATTAGTACTACTAGTAAACACTAAGTTTCGATATCTGGGACTATTGATTTAATAATGGTAACTACCTTTCTATCGTCCAGTTCATTCCACGGTTCATAGAACTGAAAAAAACCATTCGCTTGCCGCATTACTTCCATAAGAAGTTCGAGAGCTTTATAAATCATTAATTCATCAAACTGTTCCTCGTACAGTTCTATAAAGTTCTTATTACATCCCATTTACATTTAGCAAGACCCAAAACATAAGAGAATATACATATTTATTTTTGATAACATAAAAACATAGGTCCATTTTTAATTATTACCAAATGTTGATGCAACATTACACGACAGCAAGTATGATTATGTAATAAGGAAGTAAAAGGAAAAACCAGATCAAAGACAATACCTGCCAACGAGTTGACTGAATGTACCAGCGGCTCACCTAATTCCAGCAAACTATTATGAAACGAATCTGGATAAAATGCAGGATATCTCTGAGAAGGATTAAGCTTTTCGATCGTTGAGCGTTGTAACAAATTTCCAACATTATTTATAAGATCCGTGTTAATGACATTTATAGCTTTCAACATTGTGAAATCTGCAATTTATGAGCACATATAGCTGGAAATTTTTCTTTTCACTGATTTACAGAAGCACTATAAATTGGTAGAAAATTAAAATAGAAGAATCAAAATTTTTATTCAGACCCATCAAAATTGAAAAAAACTGACTTGCATCGTTTTGTGGAGTTCCTTGTCGGAGTAAGAAGTACCTCAATCCCTCCTCAGATAACGATTTAGATGCAATAAATGGATCAACCACATTTCCAACACTTTTTGACATCTGGAGCAGTAGCTTGGAATAAATGAATAACAAAAATGTAAGACTAAATGACAAAAAGCATGGCTGAATATTCTCGATTAGGAAACATAAAAGTAAGGAACCTTCGCTCCATTAACAAGCCAATGACTGTGAACAAATATTCGTTTCGGAAGGGGAAGATCGAGTGCAATTAAAAATGCCGGCCAAATGACTGCATGAAATCTTTTCAATATTTTAATATCCAGAAAAAAAAATTCAATGAATTAATATGCACCAAAAAATTCAACACTAATTCAAAACAAATAATGCTGTGATTTGACCTAACAAAAAAATCTTAGTTATCTCAAAGCGGTATGATAATAGTGACGACTGTTTGGTGTTAAAAGATATCATGAATTCAGTTCGAAAGGTTAATGAGGGCCGTTAAGCATTCCAAAAACATACCCCTGGTCAATGTTTATTGTTCTAGAGATAGTTGTTTTAATTTAAAAATCAAAAAAATCCAACACCAAACAACACAAAGTGATACTATTCCATCTCGGTAACGAACAAACTAAATCAAAAAATGAACCAAAAAGGAGTTAAAGTATTACTTTAGGATATCTTTGCCAAGGATCTGACATGTCGGAGGCCACTTTGACCCTTTTTGGTTAGAAAAAATACCACTCACAGTTAAATAACTGATTAGTGCATCGAACCAAACATATATCTAAAATAAATTATAAACTGCCAATACATACATAAATGCAATCAAGAATGGAAATGTGATAATCAATCTGCTAAATTCGGTATTTTCAAAATGAAACGAACTTATAGTAGAGGTTACATGGAAAGAGAATACTGGGAATGAGAACCAAAGCTACATCGACTATAATGACTGAGCTTTCAATAATTTTAATAAAAACAGTAGCTCAAGTAAACTAAAACTCACCGTCTGACTTTCATCGTTTGGCACCGCAATACCCCAAGTGACTCGCTTTCTGTCTCTTGACATTGAAAGATTTCTTTCTATGCTTGCTTGCTGAAATGCTTCCGGAAAATAAACCTTCGGACGTATGATATCTAAAAGATACAAATAATGGTGAAGAAAATTAAGCGGTAAGTACAATTTCGTCATCGCAATTTATTTGTGAGAATGGTTAAAACAAAAATGTTTTCATACGAGTTATCGGATTTAGAAAAATAACTCTTCAAGTTTGTTAGCAAAGTTTACACTCGTTTGAAAAGTTCTGCCAAATATCAATAAATTACCTAGTCAAACGGACAATATCCATCATTTTTACAAATAGAAATATCTACAACCTACAGAAAAGTTGCGTGAATGGAAACTTAAGAACAGCAAAGCAACACTTTAAAAATAAAAATTATTTCTCAGCTCATGAATGGCCCTTCTTGAACTCACCGCAACTGCTGAGCCAACTTCGCACTTTACCAAGATATTTGGACAAAGGAAATACATAATTTTCTTCCTGCACCCATTCTACAACCGAACCCGTGATTTTACTCACCTGAAATATTTATGTCAAGAACAAGAAATTGATAAAAAAAAGAAAAAAGGTGAACAAAACTCAACCATTATAAAAACAGAATCAAAAAAATAACAAAGAACAATACTGGAGTACTTAATCAAGCCGTCCATTAGAAATAGTTATTTCAGTTCGAGTAGTCACTAGGTTTTTATCTTCAACAATGTAGTGCACGTATCTATTCATTTTAATCTAAAAACAAAACAGAATAAAATCAATCAAACCATGGAATTCTGTTCGCTCAATTTTTCCACTTCATCGCTGGCATAGAAACATTCATCAGTGGTTGAATACCAGCCTTCATGTTTACCTTGTTGTATCTGCCCCCGTTTATCCAATTCTTCCTAAAATCTTCGAGATGAATGCAAGTTTTCCATTGCACTCTCATTTGCAATAAAAGAATAGTTGAAAACCTGTCAAAAAAAATTTTTGAAAAATCGTCACCCAGATATGCTTAACAACTTCTTTATGTCGTGTTTCCGTGGTTCGAATAAAATCATTCGGCTGTATCCCAAAAGCACAAAACAGATCCTTGAATTTATCGCTCATATTGTCGCAATAACTTTGTGGATCACAGCCGGCTGCAGTGGCAGTTTGTTGGATCTGAAAATAGATGAATTATTAAAAGATATTATTGTTGGGTGAAAAGTTCAATAATGTTTAGTGGTAAAAGTACTGGGAACTTGTTCTGAACAGTTCAGAAAGCATGAAACTTTGAAGAGAACGTACCTGATGAAAAATATTTGTAAAAACATTCGAAATGATCGACGGCGAACGTCAGAAAACACATTAATACTATTTTATTCTGACCAACCTAATCGGATTTACTTCAAATTTACCTTCAAACCGTGTTCATCAGTTCCCGTTGTAAATAATGAATCATCCAAATCAGCATTACCATCCCTTAACAGTCGCCAGCGATTCGAAGCATCTGCTAACAGCGCAGTATAAAGATGACCAATATGTGGCGCTGCAAATTCATGACATTAGACATTGATGAAAAAATCCAAATTAACTGGTTCCATTAAATAATTGCTTATTAGAAAACAGAAGTACCAAAATCTAAAGGAAGTAATGAAAACAACTAACGTCCATTAGCGTAAAATATTGGGGTAGTTATAAAGTGCTTCAGCCTCATCGAAATCATTGAAATGCCTTCGATGGCACATAACATTTTGATATTACCAATCATTAGATACAAACACCCAAAAAAATCAAACGGAAGAGCTAAGGATAATTTTAGTTTTAGTTCCAGTGCGCTTCATGAGAGCCATAGATCATCTTAAATCTTATCACCATAGGAGTTTAAGATCACTCAGTAATTTACACCAAAAAACATTAACCCATCTGCTAGCCTTGAAGGCAAGCATGAAAAATACAAAATACAATGAAAGGCGTGATGAAGCGCAAGATAATAAATTCCTGATATACTGAATTTTATTGAAAAATTACATTCATCAATACTAAATATAACGTATTTACAACATATAAAGGAATAACGACGTAGGCTTATGTCAAGATTTCAACTCTACTTTAAATTCCAGCAGTTCATTCTTCTATAATCATACCAAGTAGAAGATGAGCAACAGCTATGAGACAAACTAATTAACAAAAACTGGTATATAAAAAAGTACTGAAAAAATGAATTTGGAAATGTGTAAAAGCGAGAGCTGCAAAATAATTTAAATTTTCTAAGCATTTTAACAGCTTGAATCGAAATTTCTATTATTTGCTTTTTGAATGAAGGGATCGCTGAAAATCTTTTGACTTAGTTGAGGAACGAACGACGCCGTATGATTTAGAATTTGGAACTCGTTATGCGATCAGGTTTACTTCCTTCTAATAACTTTACATCGTCGTAAGTTTCATCATCCAAAAATTCTTGCTGGATTTCCACTAGTGAATGACCTTCATCGATACCACGCTCAATGATGTATTCCTTCATTATCTTATTTTTTAGGTAAATGGCGACTTTATCCGGATCACGCAGCTCTCTGATTTCTAACGGTTTCTTGGCGAATATTAACTGATACTCTTTGTTTGTCATTCCTTTGACATATTCCATCTGCAGTAAAAAGTTGTTTAATTAGTTATTCACGAAATTTTTTGCAAAGAGCTTTGGATTTGAATAAGATGAGTTTGACTTTCGTACTGTTATTTAGTCATGGAAATCTACCTAAACTTTAATAAGTCTGCATTTAATTGAAACTCCATTCCCGGGATTTTTTTTAAAAGGAATTTTTTTCCAGATCTAATAGAACCCTATAAAAGACAACTTTGAAAAATCGAACTTAGGCAGATTTTTTTCAAGCAAACCTTACTCTAACATCCTCAAATCCAGCGGGTTCCAGTTCGAAAATATATCGAGTTGGATCAAACTGCCGCCGCCTTATTAACTTCCCCTTTTCTAGAAATTCAAGCCTAAAAACAGATAACCAATTGCATTTGCATCTTAAGATTATGAATACTAAAAATTCAACTAATGATTTTTATGGCTTTATTCCTCATTGATCCAATTATTAAAAAGGTATTATATTATTAAAAAAACACTACTTTTTTAAATGCATGCCAGAGAGGAAGACACCACCAGGCTTCAGCACTCTAATCATCTCAGCTAGTGCTGCTGGTAAATCAGAAGTCCAAAAGTAAGGTGAATGAACATGAAATATTTTGTCGAAAAATTCATTGTTGAATGGCAAAAGTTTTGCATCGAGTACCTAAGTAAAGTCAGAGATAAATAAATTTTATGAATAGAAAGAGAAAATAAAAATGCTGATATTGGAAAATTACTTTGAGAAAAAATAACTTGCTTCATTAAAAACAATCCGTTTATCTTCCAATGCTTTTTTAGGAAAACGTCCTCGAACCGCTCCAAATAATGAAGTCCATCTGTCCACAGTATACACTGTTCCTTTGCCCTCTCTTACATGCTTATAAGAGCACAGTACACCTGAAATTACCTGACGTGATTGGGAATAACAACAGAATTGGTAGTTATCTCACATCTTCATGAAGAGTTCTTTCCGATTTTAGTGATGCAAATGTAATGATGTCAAATAATGTCATATAATACAGTTTAATGCACTATAATGCTTAATACACTATATAGAAATGTTCCTACTAGCTAAAAAACAAGTGAAAAAAATTCTCCTGTTTTTTTTTATTTCGAAATGAAAATTAACAGGCTAAAAAGTTACTTTAATTATGTAGAAACAAACCATCGCCAAACCCAATTCCAAGCTCTAAGACTTCGTCATCAGGTGATATATTTAACGCTTCAACGACAGCATTCATCAGAAAAGGTGATTTCCAAGCCAATAATCCTGACACGTACATTCCATCAGCTGCATCGTTCGGAGTCGCCAACTATGAAAAAAAAAAAATGTTAAACAAATCACTCACATATTTTAATTCGAAGTGCTCAGATGTTAATATCCCTAATTGCGAAAAAGTGAATTTAAATTAAAATGCTTCATTCTGTGTAACTTCTTTTCACACCCACTACTTTAGCTGGGTTTTAGTAATCTCAATAAGTAAGTTTTTTAACCAAATCGATACTGATATAAACATCACATTACATATCTAGAGGTTGCATCATGTCACGCGCCATCATACGCCAAAGTAATACTGCTGCTACTGTTCATAACTTGACATCTTCATATTAAGGAGGTGTTGATTTGATTCTAAGGTGTTGCAAATAAAGTATCCAAGCAAAATAATAGACAAAAGATAGTTCTAATGTTCAACGCAGGTCATAGGGAAAGAAGTTACACAATGATCAAACATAACGTGAACTATAAATACCTTGTGACGGAGTACTCGAATAATTTTTGCAATGGATGGCATAGTCGTACTAGTTTACTTCATACTTATTTTCGAACTTGCAAAGTTTTTCTCGACACTGAAGTCAATAAAAATGTTGAAAAATGAGTAACGTGTATTAAAATAAAAAACTTGAACTTCACAGTTAATTACATGCATCGGATTCAAAGAATTAAGTCATCATTCTTAAGTGATCTATTTAATTTCATTCTGTGTAATGTGGAGTAGCAGAATTCACTATTCGAATTTAGTGTGTACATTCGGAGCTTCCAGAGTGAAAGTAGGCCAAATAAATTGGTATAAATAAATTCTGCAAAAATATGACTTTATTGATCTTTCGGAAATTTACTGAGATCTAAAAAGGAAAACACAATAGCACATCCTCATATTTTACCTGTATATTTACAAACAAAAAATATGCAATTTCATTATTATAAGGAATATTTGTTTATAATTAGTGAAGATACGAATACTTACATTAATTAAGATGAATGTCTATCGTAGCAAAAATAGAAATGACTCTAACACCTCCCACACCTATCAACACTACGGATAGTAATGTACGTATAATTAATACTAAGAATACTGCTCTCTCATATTTTCCACTCTCTCAATGAGCTGTCTCTCTCAAAAGTCTTATTATTCTTTACGATCTATTTCATCGCAATGCTATTCCCACTTCCTTGACGTTAAAGTTAGGAACAGTTCTACTAATTCCTGGCTATCTTTTTAGCATGCATTCATCACATCATTATCAATCTCTAACCATACTATTATTCATGTTCCATCATATCTTATTGCACTCTTCTATCTCCTCGCTATTTTCTGAATTGAATAGGTCATTGTTGCGAACAATTATTTACGCTTCGTATTGCCATCCTTTAGTCACGAGCTTGATGAGTTACTGCTGGATTGTTTCGGCGTTCGATTATGTGAGTTTTTCAGTGCAGAATTAGCTTTCAAAATGTGTTTTTCAAGCCGTTTATTGTTCCATCTGCCCAGAAATTGTGTGTTGACATGTTTCCGGCATGTTTCTATATTAGGTTATGTTATATTAGTTAGTGAATAGATTGAAAAGTATTGGTTCTTAAAGATTTTTTTCCATCATAATGTTGTTTCCACTTCTTCAACGTTAAGGTTAGGAACAGTTCTACTAATTCCTGACTATCTCTTCAACATACATTCGTCACATCATTATCAATCTTTAAGTACACTTTTTTGAAAAGTTCTTGGAGTTGAACAAAGGAACAGCAGAGTGATGAAGTATGGATAATTGTGCGATTCTTTACCAATCCTTTTCCTATTTGTGTTTTTAAGTGTTAAATGTCATCGTCAGTTCTGCATTTAATTGCAATGAATTCAGCTATATATGCCACAAAACATCATCGACGGATTACTGGATAGTATCGAATATGTTTTTTAGGAAAGCGTTAAATGCGTTACGTCATGGCTGTCAAATCGTAAGTTATATATTGGCACCACTTGGTAAGTTAGCACTAATTAAGTGAATCAGGTGGTGTACTTTCTGCTGCTTATCTTTTCGTTTTTTATCACATTTACGCTGTTTATTTTTGCATAATTATGACTGCGTACTTCGTATTTGTAATTTCCGACATATCTTCTCCATTAGTGTGAAATATTTCGGAATAGATAGCGTTTTTTAGGTGCTTTAATAAGTGGGAAATAGTGGAAGATGCCAATTAGAAAGGTGGAAACTGTTCAGTGAATTACAAAAAAGAAAAAGAAAAATGGATGGGAGCGAAGGAGTTGAGTTAAGTAATAAACCCGAAATCCTGGTTGAGAGCAGGCGAGATTACATTGGTGCTGATGAGGAATCTGAAAAGGATTCAAGGGAAATGGCTAGGAATGATGAAGAGGTTCGTTTTTTTTTCGCTAATTTAAATATGGAGGTAGCAGACGTAGTATTTTCCACTGATTATTATTTGAATTATATCATAGTTGCCGAGAAATAAAAATATAGCTTATTTTTAAATTGTTTTCACAGTTTTCGGCGATATTATTAAGATTTACACATAAGGTTCAGGAGGAAATAGATAGAAATATATGATTCTGATATTTGGTATAGTGCAATGGACAATTTGCACTGAAATTGAAATAGAGCAGTAAGACTTTTAGAATCTTTATTTTATTTGTGAAAATATAAAATGCATCGTAATTTTTAGCTTGACAAATGTGAATCGCCGAAACAAGAAGTGGATGCTCACATTCTTCGGCATGCAATACAAAAGCTTTACAGTGATCCTTCGTTTGCGGTCATTTGTAGTTTCTTCAACAAATTCGCTGTCTTCCTAGGCTTAAAGCCACAGTGTTTCACCAAAATGGAGAACATGTTTACCAGTTTTCACGTTACAGGCAAAGGTTTTTGCTTATATTTTTGCTACACGTAGAGAACCAACTGTGCTTTGACACAAGATTGCAATATTTCATATAATCGACATTTGCATGCATGCTCAGACGATCATATTTGCACTGGCGTAATTAGCACCAGTGTATGTCATCGCGCAAGAGTTACTTACTAAAATATTGTCGAAAAGAAATTCTATATGTTAAAGACGTCTGCGCACGAGCAGTAATATTGTCTGTTTAATTTTATCTCGCTACGTCATGATGTTTTCTAAAAATTATTGGATTTGGCTATTTTCTAATATTTTTAGTTGACCGGGATTTAATCGATTTACACTTAATGTTGATGCGAAAATTAACGTTTAAATCAGCAAGATTGGAAGTGTGGGAGAAATATCTCCTGAAATTCTGCTCTCTTGTTCCATCGTTAGAAACGGAATACCTGCAATTGGAACGATACGGCTATTTGCACACAACTGCAGCCACGAAACTTGCAATTCTAAAGGCTTTATGTGAAAGTCAATTTGATTTCAATGTTAAATTCAAAGAAAGTGTGAGTTATTCATACGGTTTTGGTGCATACAGCGAAATGCATAGAAAAGGGAAGGGGTACGTAAGGATTTTAAATTAAAATAGGGAATAGAAATTCTGTTATAACCTAAAGTGTTTTCTTAACTTTTAATATTTCATGGGTTTAACGTTCCTAGGCAGCAGGTTGTTTTTCAGCTATTAAATTCTTGTGCAGCAAGTGATTTGCGCCTTTTGCCTATCGGCTATGACAAAGAAGGTCTCGCTTATTCGTATCAGCAGGATGCTGATTTAGTTATTCGCATATATTCAGCCGAACAGGATGATCATTCAGGCGGGTCATGGAATCTTGTTGCCAAGTTAGTTTGTTTTATGTCGATTGAAAGCTTATTTCTGCCGTCATCTTTGAATTTGATTTTTGATTTGTGGATATATGAAGAGCGTTATCAAAAACACTAGCACTTTTCAAGCGTTATGAACTGAAAATCTTGTGAACTCGAAACTTGGCAGATATAACTTCTTGAATGCTGTCATCTTTATGGAACCACTTTATTTAATCGCTTTTCTGAATTTGGCGGCCAGCACACAGTTTTTTCATTTTCGGTCGAGAGACACTTTTTTTTCCCATTGCTTAAACAGTTTATACTTCACTTTAAATTGTGCAGGACGGCGTATCGATCATATTTTGTGGTAGAGATATTATATTTACTTAAGTTTTAATTTGAAATTTTTCGAATTTTAAACGAATATACCGTGAGGTTTTTAAGGTGTAAAGAAGAACTTGAAAATTTGGTTATGGAATTAAAAAATAGACTTGCTTCAAAATATTTATCCAATCTGCTAAAACAGCATGAAGGTTTGCCATTTTTCACTGTTTAAAGTTTTACAGAGCTGTATACCCTAAATTTATTGTACTATGTCAGTGGTATTTTGATTGGGGGCTGAATGTCGTCTTAGATTTTTGTCGGACAGTGGAAAAGATACGGGTTCTTGGCGTTTGGAGTTTAGACAATAGTTTTTCTTAATCAATTTTTCAATGTAAACTTTATTTCGAGCGTGAATTTTTTTTAGATTCATTAGCTCTGGTTCAAGGTGAGACGGACGAGCAAACTAATGTTCTATCTACATTTACAACAAAAAGAGGTGCTTTACTAGACACTTATCAGGACGAATCCGCAATCAAGGTACGCGAAGTATCTGTTTCAGCTCTTCTCTGGTATTCCGCATATGACATTAATTTACATTATTTGTTATTAATAACAGAGAAAACTGGTGAAACCGAGTCAAATGAGGAAGAAAGCAGATGTTGAAGAAGCGTCGAAAAAAGAAAATAGTGCACCTCCAGTAGAAATTACGGAAGATATTCCCGATGAAGTAAAACCATTCGTAAGTTCACTTTATATGTTTTATTTTAAAAGACCTATTATTTTGATTTGTTAAAGGTGTAGTTAAACATTATATACTTCTATGAATACCTGTTTTTAAATTCAAAAAATTTACATTTTCAGCTAGATCGTCGAATATTACCGCGCAGAAGTGCTCGCAGTGCTGCAATAAATCAGTTGAAGGAGTTAACTGCTCCGCTGAAACCTCAGTGCGGGAAAAGGAAAAATCAGCAGAATAAGAAGCAAGTGGAAGTAGAAAATGCAAAACAGCTGAAAATCCTTGATAAAAATGTAATTAATTTAATTGAGAAAATGTGTGTTCTTTTTTTCTTCTAGAATCTATTATCTAGAAATGATTGAACTAACATTTCAGGATGATCAGGGTGATAGCGAAGATAATGACGAAAATGAAAAGGATGATAATGACGTTGATGATTTCATATTAGCAGAAACCTCGACCTCTTCCGATGACGACTTCATGCCGCTTTCCGAACTGAAAAAGAAGAATCAAAAGTAATTTTATTTGGACTCTTTTGGACTCATATGCTTGGATGTATTCTTTCGATTTATTAATCCTTGCAATGATCATATGGTAACAATGGAACTGCAATCAGCTTACAGCTCAAGACGTCGTCGGGGCAGAAAAGCAATTGTGGAAAAAGATCCTTTTGAAATGATAGAATCGGAAGAAGATGAGGAGAGTGATGACAGTCAAGAAAAAAAAGCCAAGAAAGAGCGAAAAAAAGCTACAGAAGAAACACTTTGCATGAAATGTAGTAAAAGCTCAAATCCAGAAGTGGTAATGCTTTTGACCTGGTTTTTATTTTTAAGTCATAATGTGAAAGTGAATTTAGGCTTTTAAGGATTATGATTTATGAAGTCTTTTATAAATCTATTATATTATTCAACGTGGGATTTTCATCCAACCGTGGACGACAGTCTGTTGATAGCTAGCAGAACACAACAGAAAACGTTTTGGAAATATTCAATTAACTAAGTGAATACCACCGATGTATTATTTAAGGAATTAAAGAAAGGATTCGCTGCTTGCATCTTAAGTTCCTTTTAAGTGACTCACTGAAAATTTGCTACCCCTTGCCGCAAGGCAAAGTAATGTTCTAATACCTGGTATCTTAAACATCTTATTTCTAGTTGCTGTTATGTGATTTATGCGATGAAGCTTGGCATACTTGGTGCTTACATCCAATATTATGGTACGTGCCAGATGATGATTGGTTCTGTCCAAATTGTCAGCAAGCGATGCTGATTGAAAAGTTTTCTAAAGTGCTGACTGTACTTGCTGAGCAAGTGAAGCGCAAAGCTGCTGAAGACAAGAAGTAATTTTTTATTTTTTTGAAAATCCCTTAGATAGGAAAAGACGGAATAACATCATACAAAAAACCTGTTTATTAGCTAACAGTCCTGTTATTATCGTTTCAAATTAGGAAAGAAGCAGCTGCAGAGAGATTGAAGCGCGAGATGGAGTATATTGGCGCATCTTTAAATAACATCATTCATACGGTACGTTTTTATTTTTTCCAACTTTTTTTTCAATATATAACTCCTTTCGATTTATAAACTAAAGGTGTTCTTTAAATTTGGAAACTCTATATGAAGTTTTATTGGTTGGGTCTCTAATTAGGACAGCTTGGGACTTGAAAGCTTGAAATTTTGCCAATATGAGACACGCACACAATACGATATAAGTGATGGCATCTATGAGATCTCAAGTGATGAAATTGGTGAGGTCTTGAAGCGCAATGATTATCCTGATACACGGGTTGTTATTGTAAATGTACATATTTAACTTCCAGGTAAGAGATACTAAAGTGGAAAGTTCTGAATCATCAGAAGAATCGGGTGAAGATGACGGTGAAAGGAAATCAAAAAAAAAGCAATCCGGTAAATTTACTTATCAGTTCTTTGAAACATGCTGTTGTTCTCATAGCTAATATTCATTCTTTAGGCGTCTTGGTGTCCATCCACAGAAGCCGATTATTCCAATAGCACTTTCACGATCAAGACGTCACGTAGCTAAAGTTGACTATAAATTTGGCGCATACGATGAGTTAATCCAGGTATTCGAGTAGATCTTTTGCTTCACATCATGTTTGATTTCTGTGCTAATCGTGTGACTTGTCAAAGAGAACATTTCGAAGCACTGGTTGTAAATAGAAGAAAAAATATTTGTTTTATAGGAGGCCGTGAAGAATATAGATGAATCGGCAGCAAGGCAGATGAGTCCAGGCATGCTTTTATTTTTTTTTTTTATTAAAGAAAATGAAGCGCAAACTTTATCTGACAGCTCGAGAATGTTTGCGTAGATGTTGCAGGCAGTGTACGACTGAAAGGTGGAGCTGGACGCGGTAAAGATATGTCAAACATCATAAACGCTGAAAATAAACAGATCCCAACAGGTGTGGAGGATAGTTACCAGAATGATGGCCTCGAAAGGTTCGATTTTGAACTGAGTAAAAAGATTAAAAAGGAGTGCTAGGCAATGGGTATTGGGTTAAAGCTGCATAGTTCGATAGTGATGTTAATTGAAAACACCTTGTGGTGTTGTGCCTTTGTGGTGTGGTGCCATGTGGTGACTTGATGATAAGCCTCTGTTTATTAATATAGCACTTATTAATGGATTTTGTAGTATGATATATCTTACATGAAAATGAAAACAGGAAATTTGCTTTTACATTGCACAAATTTTGTTGAAGCCATATAAGAATACAATCAAAAATTGGGAAACCGGTTAAAAGTCGTCATCGATTGAATGATCTAAATGTGGATGAAATGACTGAATCCGATACTGATGAATATCAAGGAAGCGAGTAAGAATTTTTATGCGAAGCTACTGTTTGATATTGTATATGTTTAGACTTACGGAGTAATATGGGACTTTTTTTTTTGTATTACATTTTTACTATAGCATTGTTTTTGTTTGATATATTTCGATTCCATTTTTGCTTTTTATGCTGAATCAGTTTCTGGTTCATCAATGCATGCTCACTGCAATTTTTGGTTAAATGTTGGGGGTAAGCAGGAGCATAGTAGAACGGAATACGGCTGTAAAAGCCTACTTCATATTAATAAATTCGCAAACCAGCATACTCAGAAAATGTTAGATTTTTCTTGTAACTCATCCAACACAGTTTCATTAAAATGCTATCATCCACTAAACACCCGTAGAAGTACATTTGGAGTAATAAACGAAATATAGTTTACTTGTAATGTATTTAATTTATGGATGACAAAATGAACGGTGCTTTAAATAACCCCATTGTGCTACATTAATCATTAGGGTTTTGTTCCTTAGAAATGATGATTAGATCTAATGGTTAAATATGAGTAACATTATCTATCAGTATTAAAGATTTTGTAGACAAGCAAAAGTTTGGTATTAATGAATAAAAATTTGTTAATTTGTTATATGATGCAAAATTTTTTTTATTCTCTTAACAATAATTTCCTTTCAGCACTGCTTCTGTTTCGGATCCATCAGATGACACCGATGAATACTTGCCTTCGGATGCTTCGTGTAGAAGAAGGTATCATTTCTATCTCAGTTTGACCGTTACTAAAATGCTGTTCAGATTTCTGCTTACATTTAATATCATCAGAAGGTATCTTCATGAACTACTAAAATTTAATATTTTGGAACTGCAATTTCCAGAACAACCAAGCGGAATTATTCTAATAAACGAACTCAAAGTGATGATGATTTTGTCGTTTCTGGCTCCGAAAGTGAATATGAACCAGTAAGAAAGAAATCTCATAAGTCAAAAAATACAAGAAAGATAAAAGGGAAGAGGAAACGTGAAAAATGGTTGGTTTCTCTATGATTTATTGTGTGGAAACCAATCCATCTTTTGATTCTAAATATGTAGTCGATATGCTTGATACCGACTTCTACCATCTGCTGTGTTAGTCTTGGGATTTATATCTTTTGCAGTAAAATGTCTTGTTTTGAAACTTCAAATGTAGTCTTTATCTATTATCTATTCCAGTTGGTTATCTGGTAATTTACAGTTTGATAGCTAGACTTATTATTTTGAATTGTTGCAGTGGAATGGTTTTGTCTGTACGGCTGTTCAAGGTGGTAGGTGATGCTTATCATCATTACTTTGCTTTCATAACGCACACATCTCATTTATTGTTTTGTAGGACAACCTCTGATGACGAAGATTCCACTTCCGAGGTGAGCGATAATTACCAAAGTGAAGAAAGTAGTAGTAGCAGTGTAGACAGGCGCGCAAAACGACGTACTACAACCAAGTGGGCACCACGCGCAAGCAGTTCAGATGCGGAAGATTCAGGTCATTCAGTACAGAAGACTGCTACTGGAAGGTAATATCATTTTTTTCTGAAATACAATGCCAAATAATTGCTGGTACGTAAATTGATTATATTTAGAAAAATATTTTGCTCGATATGTTCATCCAATTAAGTTATGGAATATTTAGGCCGTTAAGGAAGGCAGTAGCGAAAAGACCGAGCCTGACAATGGATGATGGTGAGGATGAGGAAGAAGAGGATGAAGAGATGGAAGAGAGACTTAAAGTTATTCGTCCGGTAGCTTCAGGGCGAAAAACTGAGAGGTAGAAGTAGAGAAAATGCTTTATCGTCACTGTCGTTGAATTTAACACAACAGTTTGGTGTTTGTCAGAGAGTACCTTGGTGAGGTGCTCCGCATGGCAGGATAGTTTCTGCGTATATATCTTTTTCGGAATACTCATTCCACTGAATGAGGCGATAGTTCCGGCGGTTTTACTCACAGAGCTTGGTTAAATAAATTGATTTTTGTATTTATAATTCACTTGCAGACTGCATTTCTTTTTTGCTGGTGAAGTAAAATCTTTAATTGGTGATATTGCAGTTCTGACGAATTTGAACCAGATGACGAGGAAGAAGAAGAAGAGGAGGAAGCGGAGGACGAAGAAACTGCTGACGAGAAAGAGATGGAGAATAAGGAGAAAACAACGGCAGTTGACGATGAGAAGCAGAGGCAAAATGATGAGGAGGAAAATGTGGAAGGAAAACGAAAAAAGTCTGTGAAGGTTGAGAATGGTAAGAAGTGTTGCATTAGATAATCGTCTTTTAAAATTTTTAAATTTGTCTTAATTCTCGAAAAAAGATTTCTATTGCTTAGTCAGATCGAGCATGTTTCTTGAGCTCAGTTTATGTTTAGGTATCGAAGTTATGAAAGAAGCCACTTCTAGTGCGACTAAGGCTTTATCCGTCGGCTGTCATAAGAAGCAGACAGAAGATACAGATACGAATGATATCTGTCCGTCGACTTCGAACGATGTAAACGTTATGGCTGAAGATAGATACCGTTGCCAGGTTTATGCCGTAGAATTATGCATATAAGTTTCTTATCCATGAATAGCCTAACCACTGAATGATCGGTAATAAGTAGATATGACTTTTGGAGCCGCCTTCTCGGAGAGATGAACCTATTTGATGTGCAATCGCTCCACACTATTAGATATATTGTACTGAATTTAGCATTTCTTAATATGCTTGTTAATAATTTCTTATTATATGAACGGTGTGTTGCAGCTTACCAGTGAAACAGCTCGAAAGGTAAAGTCGGAGCAAATGGAACAGGAGGTATATATATATATATATTACGTTTTTTCATTTTTTTGAATTTTCGAATTTTCTCTCCTTTTACTGAAAATGTGTTTCAAGAATTTTCAAAAAAATGATTTAGGTATTTTATGCTGCAAGCACAAAAACAGAGGATTTAAAGGAAGTAGAGGTGAAAACGGCAGAAAAAACTACAAATATAGCAGTTACAAGCTCGAATGTGACTTCATTTGTTCCACCTTCATGGTACGTGTCAGTTCTGTTAATTTCTTTCCTACTATACTAGTAGAGTTTGGTATTAATCATTAAAACTGCTGACGAACATATTTTCTGTTTTTTATTTTTAGCTTATGAGTCAGAAACTGGTTAGATATGGCGGAAAATAGGGCAGAGGATTGGATGGGTTGTTTGAGTACAGCAGTATTTTTTATTTAAATATTTGGTAGCATTTTCTTTTTTTTTTTTGTAATGCATTGAAATGTAAAGTATCTAAGAAATAGCTTTCTAATATTTTTATAAAGTTCTAAATTTCGCTAATAATTGTCTTCCTATTAAAGTTAAAATGTAATTATGATTTTGAGAACTTTTCATACTTGAATGACCGTTATTTTCCAAGTCACGTAGGATTTTATTGTGCGCAGGCATAATTACTTACAGCTTTCCATCAACCTCAGCAGATCTCTCATCACTAAATCCATCATCGCTAATGCAGCAGATGGCTCGACTTGCATCGTCGTCAGCTACACCAGTGCAGCAGTTTGATCCGTCAAGTGCTGCGTACCGAGAAATGTTGCAAACTGCAGCCCCTACGTTCATCTCTAATGGGGCTCCACTGCACATCTATTCGGGTATGCATATTTTCAGAATTCGGGAATTTGATTAACTAGAGTTCATTTATTTTTTGTTTTCTCAATTTCGTTTACATTTGAATGCAGACACTTGTTTACATATTGCTCAGTGGACCATCGGGTGATTAAACACCAGTCGTTTTTCAGCGATGGCGTAACTACATGCTAAATAGGCTATCCCAAGAGGCTAGCAATATTAGCCGTAAAATTATTTTTCTTAGCGCACTCGATCTTTAAATTTGGTATTACTTTTGCTTAAGACATTTTCGTGCTATACAGTTTATTCAAATATGAAGTCGTGTAATTCATATTTATTGCTTGAACATATGACTGAAAAAGCGATATTTACGAGTCTTGGCTGTTCTTGAATTTCTGTCGTCTGTTCCCAATTTTTTTAAAAGACTTTTTCAGGTCCGGCTCCAGTTACAGTCTATCAAGTGCAACAGCCACCATTAGTGAGGCCTCCTACAGGCATGGTTCAACCCAGCATTGGTCCATTGTCGCAAGGATGGCCACCCTATCCACCTCCAAATCCTTTTCCCACCAAGTTGGTTTTTCTTCTACTTTTCACATTTCTTCAAGTTCTATTCACCATGCGAAGATTCATTCCATTTGATAAATTCCAGTGCAGCAGCGCCACCAATGGTCACTGCCACGACAATTCCTTCACCAACGACAGATTCTGAGACACTTGGAAACGTTCTTGCTTCCGCAATGGATTACTGATTTATTTTACAAAGCATTTCCATTTACAGAGATTGAATCAGTCCCGCGGCTTTACATATTTCTTTAACATTTCATGTTTTCACTAATTTTTAAAAATTTTTCCACAATATGTTTATAATTTTGTTCGTAGCGTGTGGAGTCTGGTTATTTCGCAAAAAAGCCAGAAATATGTCCTTGACTTCCCGGAAAAGCTGAGCAAATGAGCTGTGGTAAATTAATCCCAGAAAATAAGAATCCACAAGTCCAATGTTGCTTTTGATTCTTGTGACATGTTGTACATTGTTTGCACTGTCTTTTCCAGAAGAATTAGGACCCTAGTGGTCGGAACAAAAATAAATTTCCAGTTTGGTTTTATTTTGTGGCGATATGCTTTAAAATTCAAAGGTCTTGTTCATTTCTTGATCACAATATTAGTTTATTGCTTCGCGGTGATTAAAGGTGCATGGTTGACTATCACGAGTTCATTTGTACCACGGGTACAAATCCTGTTCTGTAATTTTAGAGCTTAGGTTATTGAACAAGGAAAATTCCAAGAATGAGGTGGTATTTTGTTCATCTCTTCTGTCCTCGAATTACTTTTCTATTTTATTTTGAAGAATTTGAAACAAAAAACCTAATATTCATATAAACATGAAGCTAAAAATTGAAGACACTTTTTTGCGTTTTCGTTTTATTTTGAACTTTAATGATGATGACGCGTAGATTAGCACTGAATCTCAAAAAGAATAAAGCTTTTCTCAAGTTATTTCGAAGAACTTATAATCACCGCAACCTTACACACTTCCATTCTTTTCATTATAAATTTCGCTGAAATCCTTCGAGATATATCTGTTTTAATTTTATCGGTTAATACAATCTCATTGTAATATTGTCTTCTGTAATTTACTTTTCGCTTAATTTTTTATTTTTCACTTTTTTTTTTTTTTTTTTTTTATTAACCGTGGATCAAGCTAAGCAATACTGTATTTACGTCGTCCATTGATCATCTTGAAAGCAAGTTCTTTGGGATTTTTACTTTCTGGATTTTTCTAATTCACTATGGTTTGTTTATTTTGTAAAGCATCATATCACTTTTTAATGAATTTGCTTTTTGTCGTATTTCCCAAGTCTCCAAGTCTGCAATCATGATATTCTAGTTTATTACCCTACTAATATATTGTAACTAGCAGTAAAACTATGTGGCCACGTTTTAGAAATCATTTTACCTGTTTTACTCTTATTTTACGGACAGTACTACTTTCAATCTAAAAGAATTCATGTCAGAGCAACTATTTTTCTTTTAATTGAAAAATTAGCATTGTTTATATGTATGTTAATGAGAGAGAGCATCAATTTAGAGAATGGTGATACTAATTTGGCACTGAGTTCAATAGTATGAATTTTTTTTCTAAAATCGTAGCTATGTTGATGCATCTGCATTCTATGTTTTACTTTTATTTCATTTTGCTCTGTTCTAGCATTGAATTTTTCATTGTTTCTGATACTCATATCTGAAATTCATATTTCATTTAAAATCCTCTCTATAGTTCTCTTTTTGCATTATCAAGATTTCAAGGACTGTGTTGTTTATCAGTAATTGTAGAACTCATCAATTGTTTCTTATGTATATAAAAGTCTTATTTTGATATGTTGAGCAAATCTTTTATCAATTTTTCCAGTGTTTTCATTTTCTCATTTTGTAACTGTCAGTTAAAAGAAATAAACTTCCTTTGTTATAATGCAAAGTATGAATTCCATTTTAAATATTTGAAAATTTCAATGGATCTTTTGGAGCAAGCGAAATGATAACATATCATTTTCGTGTACAAAAAAAAAAAACTATAATTTCGGGCGTTTGTGGATTTGAGTGTTCTACTGTTCCCAGAGTGACCTTCCCGACAGGGAAATGGCTTACCGACGGTACATTTGGAGTGTCATATTTTAAATCTTCCATTTTAGCATATTTGGGTCTCAAACAACTTCGATTTGCAAGAATAATTCCACTGGTTTGAAAAGGAAAAGAGCGGAATATTAGGCAGAATAACTACATGAATTTCATTTCCACTCTGAATGAATTAACTGTTGCACTTAATCGTCATCGCCGTGGCTAAGCTTAGCGAACGAGGATATGTGATATACCCACGCTTGGTACAGGGACGCTGATAACTAATAAGGCCAATGAGGGACAGATAAGTTCGAATGCAAATGACACAACGAAAGGTCTTCTTAGTATTGATAAAATACGGTTTTTTCTGCATTGTCGTTTGTCCTCAAAGTTGGTTTTGCGTGTGTTCTCGAAGGAAGCAGCAGCATCATGGATGATATGTCTCCATGTCTCCCGATTCGAAGACAATGAACCATTGATGGGGAGGTATTTGGCCAAGGTTAAGATATTTTTTAAGGGCGTCCTTGTATCTCCTCTTGGGATTCTTCTTTTGAGGAACCCGATAGTCAAATCACTATAAAAAAAATCTTAGAAAGGCGGTGATCCTTTATCCTGGAGGAGGAGACGTGTCCAGTCCAGCGAGACGTGTCTTCAGTAGTATGGCTTCAATACTGGCGAGCCCTGCCTGTGTAAAAACAATAACATTAGATATGTTGTCAAACTAGTGGATGTTTAGGATTGTATGGAAGCAACGCT
>NW_018108181.1:1305442-1325655 GCF_000183805.2 Loa loa | reverse complement strand
ATATATATATATATATATATATAGATATATATCGTTGCTAATAGCGACTTATTTATTGCAACCGACTCATCAACATCAGATGCAGTTTAACCTACTCGGCGAGAGTTTTTTGAAAGGTGTTCTGACACTGAGATCAAATACTCCTTTATCACAACATATATTCAAACTCCACTGCATGAGGTGTATTTTAATCATCCCGGATTTTTAGTGGATTTGCTAAGAATTCAATGAGTGAAATACTTACAATTTGTAGTTTGATAGTTTTTCCATCCAAATCGATGGTGCGAATTTTCTGCAAAAATTTTTTAATATGAACTTCATGTACTCAGAACACTTTATGAGTGATTTTCTTTCCTTTGCAACTTACTAAAAAAATTAGGGACCATAAAATTTCTGAACTATATTTTATATTCACAAAAGAAATTCACAAACGTTTATATTCACAGAAGAAAATTAAGTGCCAGAAGTTGTGAAATCGAAAAGCAGCCACAAAAGACAGGAAGAGTGAAATCACTCCATTCCTTATTTGTTAATATCGCTTTAAATTTTATCAACACTGATATAAAATAAGTTAACATAGCCTAAGTTACGCTCCTAAATCCACATTTCTCATTTCGGATAAAAATACATAATTTATTTAAAGTCGTTGTACGATATAAATCCAAAAAGAAGCATCAGTGAAGGAATGAATTTAAAACTTTATTTCAGTGCTGCATGTAATACTGTTATTACTGTTACTCGTTCACTGCTGCAGAAGCTTCTTTGAAAGAACAGCATTGAAGATTGCGAAATTCATCTCGAGTAAAACAAACGCGAAAGGTAGCGAAAACGAAAACCAGTTTTTTTTTGTTGCTTTCCCGTTGTAAACACCATGGCTTCCTTTTTTGGGTGGACACCTTATATTCTTACTACATTTAATTGCGAATAAAATTTAGGTCCGACAAAAACATCATTCTTCAGCAATGTACCAGTGATATCCTAGTCGCAGTCATGAACAAAAACGCATTATAGCAATATCCCGGAATGTATATCAAATTTTTCTGTAGCATGAAGGTTTAGTATTCTGAAGAAAGTAATTCATCGAATGGTAGTAAACACTAGCAGCGGAATAATGCAATAAATTAATAACAGCAAAATACAGAAGTTAAATTAAATAAACATAGTAGAAAACATTCAAAATACCAAAACTGTTTACAACTACTAAACTCACGCCATTCCAAACAAACGATCATGCTTTCCTCATTTTCACCTCTGCATTCGGGGACTTAACTTCGTTAAGCCAACTAAGAAATTCTCCACTAAATATCCAGTACTTATTAGAAGTTTTCCTACCATTACATTTCCCTATCTCAGAAAATTCCGTTTTTATTTTCATAGATTTGTAAATGAAAAGGAAGCAGGTTATCTTTGCCAATGGAATCAAACGCTACTATAGAGGTTGGACAACTCTAACCAGAAGCGTTTGAACTAAAAGATCACTTTGAGTATGGAGTGTATGTATTTTCCCAATCAAATGACTATTCGTAACATTTTTGGAATCCATTAGTTGCATTATAGTGAATGAAGGAATACCACTGAAATCTGTGAGAGATGGACAATGTTTCAGCAAAATTTTAAACAACTTTCGGCAAATAACTAACGAAATCCACTCCTATGGTTGAAATGTACGATTCGGTGTAAGTATCATCAGCGAATCTGAGTAACAAACATGACTTTCCAACACCGGAATCACCAATCAGTAGAAGTTTGAATAAATAGTCACTGAAAATTATATTCCTGCGAAATCCTTTTGGATCTCGTGAAAAGCTTATGAAATGTGAAATATTGTATCTGTTTGGATCACGACATTATTATTAACAATTATGAGGATCAGTAGGACTAACCACTCTTTTTTATTTTTGTTTTAGAACTGAAATAAAAATTGAGGTAATGTGCCTTTCTAGACATGAATTTCAAAGCAAAAATAGTCGCCGAATATTGAGTAATAACAAAATGACTTTTGAATAGCACTATTCCACTCGACAGATTGCTTCATAATGACTTATGTAGTTAAATTAATTTGTTATCAGAAAAGTTTAAAACCCACTATTCGGGATTCATTGAGGCCATAACTTCACACTTAACAAAGTATATTCCTCTGGAATAAGTGTATCTGAAAAGACAAAAGGTATAAAAATGATACTCATGGTGAACATGGTCGACAGTCTCCTCGAAAAATCCTCTTGCAATTCAGTTTGCTTCAAATTTTCGAATATTCTTTACAACATGGTTTAACTGAAGGAGAGTAAGCTAATTCAAATTCCGATAAAATAGAAGAATTTAAGCATTCTGGAAACAAACTCCTCACCAGACGGAAACATAATTTTAGCTGCCATAAAAACATGAAACTAATAATTACTAATATTTATGAGCCTGTCAATTCCAAGTAGTGATTCGGTAAATATCCTTTTGCCATAGTCAATTCCTAATTATTAAAAGTGAAAAACTACAGGGATGATAAAGAAGTCGACTTTGACCCACAGTGATGATGGAAAACAAAATATCGAACCAACAACCGAACAGACAGGCAGACACATAAGAATTCAGTACGAGCGTAAGCGTAAAGGCACCAAGCTCTACTACAGATCATAACAATGAAGAAGTTATTAGTGTTTTTTATGCATTTACTAAACTGCTGTATTTTCTCATTAAATTATTTTTAATTTTCACCAATATAGTTGGAAACCAGATTAGCCAAATGATAACGACAGATTTTTCGATAAATCTGCTACTCATCAATTTCCTTATTCCTTGAACTGCCATGCGATTAATTCCATCATACCTTCCTGCTATACTATCTAGGAAACTACGATATCTCAGCAATAAATCATTGGTGATCATACATTCAGGAGCATCATATGACCTTAGGCCAATGTTAGACTAGACAATCAGCTCCCTGCAAAGAAATGGAAAGGAATATCCTACTGTATTAGCAAATTCTGACAAACGCTACTTTTGCAAGTCTTTCAGAGACAATTTTTTGTTCTTGCCATCTATCCTGAGAATAACAAATGCAAAACAAGCTGTACACTCTGTAAGATGACCGCCAAGGAATTAGCAACTGAGCAGGGCAGATTCCAAGCGATAATCAGATAAAACCGAATACTTCGACGACTGATGATGACGATCTAAGTTTGGAAATGCTTAGTAAAAATATAACCATGCTTGATATACAAACAACTTGTCGCAAGATGTTGGTTCGCAGAAGTATTACACGTAACGAGGCTTACTTATCCCTTATAGTACTCGAGCTAAAACACTAAAAGTGTAAAAAACTTGAAAAAAAGACGAAAAGATACGTCTTTAGTTCTACATGCAAAACAGATTACTCCATTTGGAAAGGAGTCTAAACTGTTGACAATACATAACATCCTAAAGCTTGACCCGCCCCCAAACAAACTCTCAACCCAGCGTATACGGATCATACGCAAAAAAAAGACATCACCGAAATCACACAACTCACCAATCTACGTCATCTACACTATCGCTGTGCACCAGTTCGCGCATCACATTTCCGCGTTATGCAATTTTTCCGTTTCACGACGTTGATAGTGAAAATGAGATGATGTTTGCATTGTGTTGATGATCCTTGTCAAATACTGTTTTAGTAAGCACTTTCATCGCATCATACGTATTATAGGAATCATATACTTGAAATGTTTCTGAGATTTTACAATACGCAAGGAACAAACATATTTTCAGATTTATTCATGATCAAATTTGTGAAAGAAATCCACTTCTTAGTCATTCACTCTCAAAGGAAATTTTTATCATTTGATGAGAAAACTATAAGTAGAGTAACTAGAGCAGTAATTCAAGAGCGATTCAGTAAAATCCACTTATCGATTTTTGCTCAGCAATTTGAATGTGTGCTTCGGATTTTTTGATTAGATGATATTCTTTTTAAAACGATGTAAAAATAAATTTTGTTCATAAACTGACCGTTCATGAATTCGTAAGTAAAATAATCCCTTCATTGATAACGTCTTAGCAGCATTATTTACATTCTGCAAAATTGTATGGCAGTTCACGTTAGCAAAGAAGGGATTTCCGATATGAAGTGAGGCACACAAAAGCATAGAGTCTTCCAACATTCCGATTTCATCTCAGGTTGAAGCAGGAAAGTGTCTTTCATATAATTTTACCAATCAATTTAATGTAATGTCATAAAACAATAAATAATGGCAGCAATAAATTCAAAAGATCTTATCATTTTCCAACGACCTCCCGACATTGTTGTGATATATCAACCTATTACCCCGATTATGCAGGTTCAAACGATCGGATTGAAATCATGTAGCGTTAACCCGATCGTTGTTGTTGCAAATTCAAAACACAGTTGATGGATGAACATATGGTCGTTTGCTGTTTCTTGCCACTGAGATAAAGTGAATAGCTCACGTATATCTTCGCCCCTTTCTAAGTTTATTTTTGTATTTTGTCTCTATCTCCTTAACAGGTAAAGCTTTTATCGTTCAAGCGTCAAGTAAGATTCAAGAATTCGTCCCGAAAAGAGATACTAAAGTGAAGACCTTCCCGTTCTACTGTAAATGCAGGATCAATTATGATAACCAACAATATAAATCCTAATGCAAAAATTACAGCCTTAACAATGTGGTGATAATATAATATGCTATGAACACACACAGTTTGATACCACCATTAATGGTGACGAGGCAAACCATCTCTTGTGAGACTGAATGCCATTCCGAAAAAAAAAATGTATGAAAACAACTGCGAATCTTTCTCCCACATTTTATTTGTTAAAATCCAAAAGTATGAAATTCCGGAACGCAAATTAGGTAAGAACAATAAATACATAAAAAAAAGTAACACTAAAATAGCAACAGTGGCTGTAATGCAAAACAGAGAATAAGTAATGCAATTTTTTAGAAAAAAACATTGCAGAAAGAAAAAAGCAGTTTTGAAAAGATAAGGTAGAAAAAATTTTGAAAAACGTACTACCCATATATTTGGTTGAATTCATACAAATACCCATAAATACCAGCACTGATGACAAATTATTACAGAAAATGATTCGTAAGTGTTCCTCATAGAACTTATTTTGAAGTTACCTTCTATATCTACTGATCCTTATAATCCGACAACAGGTTCTAAAACACTGGCACTCCTTTTTTTACAAGAAATCATTCAGCACAAAAACCTCTACAAACAAATCCAATGCTTCACACCTACAGAGACCAAAATTTTTGGTTTTTTAAATGCCAAAAAAAAAGTGAAGTGAAAGTAAGAGCATAAAAATCCCGAAGTGAACATGTAAAAACACGAATTCCTATTTTCAAGCAGATAATAAGTATCAACTGATCCAAGAATTCCAAATAAACTTATCACTGATGAATAAATACAAGAAATTTCATTTCTTTCCTCCCCCTACTCCTAACAGATTCACAAAATAGCGGATCTAAAAAGCAACACCCGCCCTGAATAAAAATCTTTTTTGGACTAGACTAGCACATTTTTAGAATGCTCTAGTATTGTCGCAAAACAAAATTTCAGAAACGCGAATAATATATTTTGAAGTTCAACGGTTTCTGGCTTCCACCTTTATGCTCTTCAGAACGGAAGACTGTACCTTAACAATTCGTCACCTCAAGAGTTACCTGAATGACAGACACAGAATAGCTGAACCCGCAAAAAATTCAATGCCACTAGGCAAAAAAAAGAGAAAAAACCTGAAAATAAACATTTCATAATGAACAAATTTCAACTACAGACCAATCCGGTTAACAGAGTATGTAATATAGAGGCACGCATTACGGATAAAGCACTCTGATAGAATAAAAGTATAAAGAAAAATAATTATGAAACTCCTACTAAGTGTAAAATAAATTGTAAATTCATAGATTTATCGAATAGGAGACTTTCCTAGACTGAAAAAACTTCAGATTCCGCAAGAAATTACGAATAGTGATCAATAAGTGAGTCAAACAGAAAAAAACAAATGAGAATTCAGATGAAGAAATCACACTTAATATTTCAAAGAAAAAAAAGAAAAATCAATCTTAAAAAATAATACACTCCAAAATACTACGGATACACGAGTATACATATTGACTTAACATAAGAGGATCTGCTAATGCGTCACTGTCAGAAAAATAAAACCACATTCATCTATATGTAACAGGAAAGATAAGGAAGGTGAGAAGAAAAAACCAAAACTTTTGGAATGTGTTCATTCCGGAAGATACGTTGAGAATGCATTTTTTTTTACTGAATTGCAAAAAGAAATTTTAAAAAGAAAAAAGAAAAAAATCCTATTTTGCTATCAATCGATCTATCGCCTGTATCCTAAAACATAACACGACAACTAATATATGTTATCTAAGTTCAAACCGATAACATTTCGAAGTCAATTTCCAAATAGATGAGTGCTGCATTGGAATGAATATAAAGAATCGGACGAATTTAACGCGCGACACAACGTTTAGATTTTGTACATATTCCTTTATATAAATGATAAAAGTGGAATTCCTTGTAACATTGGGAAATCTTTCTTTTAGATGCTCCTGACTTTAAATTTCAATTAACTTTCCCTACTTATACTTTTGCTCTTCATCCATATCTCGAAGAAACGTCAAAATAAAAATATGATTGCAATAGAAAATGAAAAGCGGAAATAGAAATAAGACTAGCGATTCTGATGATGACAAAAGCAAATTTATAAAACAGTACATACGCAAAATAAAGTGGATAATTGCGTAGAATGTTGGCCGTAGAAGATGAAGTTGATGTGACAAGCGAGATGATAATCAGTGAAAGATCTAAGAAAAAGCTTACTATTTTACACATGTAACTATACTAACACTTTACGTAAATTTAGTTGAAATATTGAAATTCATAAGAAATCATTCCAGTCATATAACTGTTCTTACAAAGTAATTCCACAATTGAGAATTAAGTGATAGAAGAGAAAGTAGAGATACTGCAACAGCAGTTACTGGACTTCTCTAACAAAAATATCGCCACTTTCCGTTCCGAAAACCCAAATTTCCAATTATTCTGGCAGGAAAGAAATAAAAAAGTGAGACTGTAACAGGAATAAAGTACAAAACTGAAATCCAAAAGAAACATTTGAACTTGTCTCATTTACAGAATTCCAGCGAACAAATTAACTTATTCATTTGCCGGACAATATGATGACAGTCTAGTTATGCAGCAAAGAAATGTGTAAGCAGCGACACAGAACATGCCTAGCTAACGGATAAAGACCTGGCTTGAAGAATGTCGAGTAGGTTTACATCCAAAACTCATGTTAGCCCCAGTGTAGACCCATCCAAAAAACTTTTCTTAAGACGCGGAACATTTTTCATTGTGATCGAAATGGTCGTTTTCATAATGATAAAACAAAGTGTATCGAAATTTCGATTAGAAAGTATGCATAGTTCGAAATCAAGTTTTTAAAACCTTTATTTTTATTGAATTCAGGACTGAAGCTGTAAATTATATTGTTTACTTGCTACCTTTCCAGATAAACCCGAATAAGACAAAGAAAGAAATGACAGAGATTGACGAATATTTACTTGATTTAAATAAGAAGCGATAGTAGAAGTTCTGAAAAATAAAGGCAGCAATGAGACTACAGAATTCAAAATAAAGACGAAATAAACTTTGAAACTGCTTGAACTATGGATAGAATTATGTGATATCTGCTAAAATTGTACAACTGAAAAGCCGTTAATGGATTTTGATAAGCTGTTCCATGGAAGACAAGAGCAAGATTGTTAATTTTTCATAAGATGAAAAGCTCGCAAATTTACAAATGCACTTGTGATAATATTGTCATACCAGACTCAATCGAATATAATGCTGAAGGTAAAAAAATCGTATCTACTCGGAAGGTCGAGTATAAATCCGTTAGCGGTATAATTCTACCAGGTCTCTTCTGGTAGGATGCTGTCTTCTGTGTCACAAAAAAAATTGTTCTCCAAAAAGATGACAACTGATAGATAGTTGACCTTATATTACACACATCTTATTCCCCAAACAAATTTAAAAATTCTACTTTGTTTTATAAAATGAGAAGGGAAGACTGAATAGTTACAAGTACTTACCTTTCCATTCATTTCGCAAAAGGTTTTGGAAACGACAAAAATGATTTGTGAATTCTATGAAAGTTTTCCCCAAATGTTATCCAAATATTTTATATCTGCATTATTTCGAAGGAAAAAAAACTCCTTTTTAGATCCACTTATCTGCATTATTTCGAAGGAAAAAAAACTCCTTTTTAGATCCACTTTTCTTGTAATTTTAAGCCAAGCACTTCTATACGGGTACATTTGTCATCAGAAGTAAACAATCGCAGAGTCATTATCTGCACTTCCCAAAAAAAGCACACGTTTATGGCTTCGGAAATGGCAATAACTTTGAGAAATAGTTTCGAAAAAGTTGCTATGTCCTTCCAAATTTAATTTAACTTATCCAGTAGTGGTTACTTTGTTACCTAGATCATTCTTACAAAAACAACCGAAAAGAAAACGTTCGTCGCAGAGAACTAGAATAAAATATGAACGAACAGTTTTACCATGTTAGCAAAGGGTAGTATATTCTATTGATATTCCTCCCAACTATTTCGATACGTTGCTTCTAGCAATTCAGAGACATACATGCAGGAAGATTAATACGAAATTACAATGCATGACCACATGATGAAGACAGATGTTATTAGTACTCAGTTAGAACCACAGGAGAAGATAAGGAAATTCTCACAAATCTCTGCAGCGCTACTTTTTTTCTTATTCCCCGAAATTAAACATTCAACTTCCTTTTTATTGTCCACGTGTTTCAGGACAAAATGAGTGGGTGAAGATACTCTTCCAAAAAAAGCAAACCATAACCCTAATAAAATGATTCATGGGAGTTATGATCGAACTGTAATGATGCACCAACAGTTCTAAGTGAAGAAAAAGTGACCAAAGATTGCTTAGAGAAAACTAAAAGATTTGACAAAAGAGAAAACGAATCCTAAAGCGGTAAATTCCTTCGGGAATTGATCAGAAAAGTCATAATGCTGTATTCTTCAAAGTATGATGATTATTGTTGTTGCCATTATTGTTTAAGTTAGTTTTGTCCGCAACCAGATGTTTTCCTTGGTTTTTTTCCCAGAAATCTACATGTTTCTTCAGAATTTCCAACTTTGACCTCAAATCCTCATGTTTCTGTCTTGTTTCCAAATACTCCGGATTACGCTGATAGTGCATATATCGCATTTCTATTGCTTCTTCCGCCTTAAAGATTAAAAAAAATCCATATCATTACTACATTCAGGTTACTACTTCCGAATATCTTGTGTCTTAAAATAGGAGTGAGATATCTATTTAAAAAAAAAAATTATTTTAACGTTTAGAAAAAACATTATTTGTCAAATACAAGCAATAGATTAATCTGCATTTAAAATTTTAATTTGAATCAGTGACAAAACTATAATTTAGTTTTTTGGTATCGAAATCTGAACTGTATACCTTTTCATGTTCTTTCGAATTCTTCGGTGCCTCGTTCATCTTTTTTTCTAGCTCTTTGAATTCGTTTACCACAGCTGACAGAAGATTATAACATGTCAGGTACTTTGGATAATCATCCTGAATTCATATTTCAACTAATACATAAAATTGTATTTTACAGAGATGGAGTTGTGCTATTTAAGCAGAAGTATGGAACCGTAATGACATGAACCGTGATCGACTAGAAATGTGAAAAACTTTGTTAGACTTTTCCTACTGAACAAATGGTGTCTAAATAAAACAGAGGAACTACAAACCAGTTTTGCTTCGGAACAACCATTAAGATTATTAAGTCCTGGACTCAGATATTGTTGGTAACCAATAAAATAGGTAAGAAGAACTTAAAATCTTAAATTGTGGACTAAAAAATTTCGTTAGAGAAAAAATTTTAAGCTAACAATTTAAATTCAAAGGCGCCTACATAAATGAAAAATGCCAAATTTGATGAACGAAAAAAAATGAACATTACCAGAAACTTCAGGTAGTACTTTTCGGCTTCCTCTAAACTTCGTGGTTCTGGGAACTCCTTCAACCAATCACGACTAGTTTGTGGTGCAGAACTAGGCGATAAACTAGTGTTTGTAGAGCTTACTGGTTCCGCTGGGCGTTCAGTATCATTCAGTCCAACAATACACTGACCAGCATTTTTCTAGATAGTAAAACAAAAAATCCACCTGTCATGATTCATAAATAAAACCAGAAGAAATGTCGAAAAACTCAATTCCAAAAAAACCTTAAAAGTCATTAATCAATATGATAAGTCTCTGCGTTATATACATTTAGAGGTTTCTAAGGTACATGCCAAATTACTTCGAAGATGTGAGTCCACAACTCCAAATTTAACCTAGATTTAGTTATGATTTTCTGCATATCCTAAATCATCGGCAGTACCATCATTTTGTAATTAAAGAGCGGTTCAACTGGCATAAAATATGTGGCACTGCGTACGCAGTACTACGTCAAAGCTTCTAAATAATGATGAGCGAAAGATAACATGAAATGTCACTGTCTAAAGTAATTAGAACAGTTTTCACATCTATAAAGACTTATGTAATTATCAATCAAATTGTCGATAAAAAATGAAAGAATACCGTTTGTTGTGGATGCATGGCTAAGTTGGCGTTTGACGGGTCTTCCGGCGGTGATAGCGACTGTTGCCTTGGTCGCTTGGATGTGATCTGAGGAGGTGCTATTACTGAATTAGCATGAGCTTTTCGCTTTGAACTAGGCATACTTGAATTATTGAGATCATCATTCATTTTACCACTGTAAAGAAATGAAAGAAATGGCAACAAGACCAATAATTGACAGAAACATGAAAAATTTATTAATTTCCAATAATTTTCAATTTCGAACTCATCAATATATAGTATCATAGACACTGAAAAAACTTACTCCATTCCCGTACTATTTACGTTATTATTAATCTCGGAAGGACTTTTTGAGCTAATACTGGAAGCCGTGGATTCCGGGGATCTGCTTTGCAAAGCGCGAAAAGATGAATCTAAAAATATAAACAGAACGTTCTACAAAGAAATTTGTATCTTTAATTTTTGATTTTGAGAACAGAAAGATTCTCAGAATATTTTGTGGTACTGGAATACTTTTTAATTTTTTAAACAACGTGGAGATTCTTAGGGCTCAAATAAGGCCGAAAACAGGCAAACCATGAAGAAATGAGCAGTCAAATCATCTATGTTCACGTGGAAATAATATTTGGAAGCAGATTTTATTTTAGACATCTTTAAATAACAACTTTCAAGTTACTTTAACCATTACTGTTCACTCCTGCCTTGCTTTTATCCATCAAATTCATGATTTTTTTTGATACAAAAATTCTTATGTATGTCCAACTATGCTTTATCAATTAATAAACTATCATACAAAGCAAATGAAAAGGCAAATAATTCAGCAAAGAAATGGAAAACAAACCATCCGTTGACAGAGCTGCATTACTAAACAGCGTTCCTGATCCAGGTGCCATCATGGGGACAATCCTTGATTTTCGTACTGGTGCGAAATTGGAAATATTATTACCCATACTACCAGACAAAATCTTCCGTACATAACTCTTTTCATCTGAACTAAAACCTGGCCAACGTGCATCCACCTGTGAAAAATCAGGAAAACCAAATTAGATATGCCATATTTCCAAAAGTTTAACAATAACAGGACCAACTTCAATAAAGCATAGTTGGTGTCTCCTTTTCAGTTTTCTATAATATAGTTATTTCTTCCACACTCCTACTTCATTTTGAAAGTATCTGTGAGTAAAAAAAAAAGAACCTCATTATAGAATGCTTGTTTGAGTTGCAATCGACCAGCTTCACGATTCAATTCTCCAATCTGAAATATGCAAGAAATCATATCTCATCTATTTTTTGCTTACTTATCCTCAACTTAATGTTTACTTTCAATATTCCAACACATTATTTTCTCTCCCTTAAAGACAAAACCAATTGGGCTTAAAGGAAGTTATTGTAGATTTAGTTAAAAATTGGTCACTGGAAGACTAAAAGTAGAAGGAAATGGTTGAATCACTGCTACAGTTTGTTTCTAAAAGACAGACACTGAAGTATACTGAACCTCATAAAGTTTTGTCACTCCTGACCGCTGGTTAAATCAATAATTTTGACTTTAAGTGCCTGAAACGGTATCCAGGCATTTAAATAAAAAAAGCCCTAGAATTAGGGGAATTTTTTGAGCGACCTAACAAGAATGACTGATGTCCTCATAAGAACAAAACTAGGAGATATAGGTTTTATACTGGATTGTAGGAATTCTATTCAAAAATTCTATCACATCACTGAAACTGCGACAAAAAAATTTAAATTCAAACTAATTTCGAATAGTTTCATTTTATCGAAAGAGAACTCCTTAGAAAATACTCCCGTGGCGCACCCTAAAACTGCGTTTGTCGGCCAATTAATAAAATAAATACAGTGTAAAAAAAAAAATAAAAATAAAGAAAATAAAAACGAAAAGGAATAATTTCAATTTGAACGTTTACAATTTATTTGAAGAATACATGTATCCTGAAAGTGTAGCGACCATGAACAGTAACATTTCTTTTTTATTACTCAGCTTGGATCAAATTTCTTATGACAACGTAAGTAGCCTTGTAGCCTAAAGAACTAAAGAAGGACGTTTTTTTTAGCCATTATTGGAAGAGGACATCTTCACATCTCGTCCTCCGAAAAGATACATCAAAATTCGAACACCTGCCTCAAATATAACAGCTAAGCATGTCATAAAATGAATTGACAAATAATAAATTACTTCATCAATAATTTCTTGTACTCGATCAGCATCTTCTTGAGCAATCTCTTCACTCAAAGAATCTTTCCGTATTTGAGTAATGATTTCACTTGTTGAAGAAAATCGTCCAAGTATAACCAAGTGTATAACACGCTTCCTCAATGGTCGCCTTGAAAGTTCTGCACGAACAAACGATCGTGCACCAGCTTCAACAGACATTTATGTTAGGTATACTACTACATTGGTTATTAAAAGCCAATGCACTTATCAGAAGGAAATGTTATCCAAGAACTTATTATTCTAGGCCTTCCTAATATCAGTTAATTCAGTGGATTGATGAATCGTCGTTTCTTCTAACGGCGAATAGAAGAAATTTGAATGAACATTAAAACTGCAACTGCTAGAAGTAAGAGGAAAATATTTCAAAATGAGGACATACCAGCTGATGCATTCGAAGAGGCCTGTTGCTGCTGGTTACCCACGCCCTAAGCATTGATTATCATTAATTAAAAAACATAAAATTATGTACATTCCTCATTAAGATTTCGTAAACTTCATCTTCGACTAATTACCATACCTTCTACCAAGGACGGCATCAATCGGGAAATAGTAGCAAAAAACCCATTTCTGGAATTAATAAAAAGCATGATTTGAACAAAATATTCAGCTGCTAAAACTAATGGAACTATGATCTATTGTCTTTTTTGCCCTCGAAAACAATTTCCTCGCATTCGGCATAATGTATGGCGTAATTCCAAACCTAACAGGTGCTACCGAAGCGCTCTTGTCAAAGAAAAAAAGGATTTATAAATTATTTACTCTGAATGCAGCAGTTTTATATGAAGAATCAGAATGATGAGATCGAGCAGAGGATGACGAACTTGGGCGTTGGGCGCCGATCGCCAACGGGTTCGTTGCACGCATCACAGTTACTGAGCGTTGCTCACGCTTATGTCTTCAAAAAAAATATTACAAATTTAATTACATCTAAAACAACCAGCCTAATTCACTTGTATGAAGGTAATCCTATCACTTTACGGATAGTAGTTCAAATTTCTGGAATTCAACGTATCCTGCTACTGTAAAATAACCGTCTGGATCGAACTATCTCTACTAGTTTTCAGATGAAGCAGTATTATTTCATCCTTCTCCGCTTAACAAAACATTTAATGGCAAAAATGACCTCGACGATTCCTTCATATGCTTCTTTTTTTCTTCCTCGATAAGCTTATCACGTGTTTCCGCAAGCGCCTTCGCGGTAGTTTGTACCTAAAAATGACTACTGACATCAAAATATCCCAGAAACGTTCGCACCTAATAGAGTAGCAGTGTGCTTTAAGCAGTATATCCTCGAACATTACTGAAAAACCCCAAAAAACTAAAAAAAAGTATAGAAGTTCCCTCGCCTGTATTTTGGAGTGGAAAGTAGACACGGTTCGATATCTCTTTTGGCAATCATAGGTAACAGCATCCGCTGGTGCACCTGGTACTTCCTGGATGACGAAACGAAATTTAGTTGCCTGTCCACCGCAACCAATTTCAATAGCACCTCCCTGTAGTAAAAATAAACTTGAAACACCATGACATTTTAAAAAATTCATCAAAGTCTATCACAGGTATATTACAGAGGGTGAAAACCGGTCGAGTTTAATTTAATTTGAGCTATCAATAACGATGGTATCCTTCATATTTTCATATCAGTAACTGACAAACCATGAAACATGATTTGTCAAAGGAGAAGTTTTACAAATGCAAATTTTATTTCTGTAATTCATTCTCCATGAGTTGTAGAAATAAAATTTGCGTTTGTTTTTAATTCTTTTTTAAGACTTTTTAATTAGAATATGAAATAGGATGAAATTCTAATGGTGTAGATCTGGATAAAGAGGACGCAATATTTCATAGAACATAGAGATCAAGAATGGAAAACATCATTCTAGCATTGAAATTTGATAAGTATCAATCTAAGAGGTTTTGAGGATAAAATACTGATCGTCGTGATACAGAGCAAAATATATATCTAAACTCTCATTTCATAAGTTCCAAGTGATTATCTACTTTATAACAAATCGGAAATTAAGGAGGACGAAAAATGTGGAGCATAACTCATTTTCTCTCGATTCCTTCTATAAATAAGTGATCACTTTAGGAATGAAGTCCACTAGTTAAGCTTTACAGTCAGTACAAAATATACTTTACAATCAGTACAGTACAGGTCTTTTTGATTATGAACGTGTCTGAACTTTCAAGGTAATGAATTTCCATATTGCAATGAAAAAGTCTCGATTTTCTAATAACATACTTTTAAAAACTATGGCATTTTCTCTGGGATGAAAGATCTAATGAAACTAAATCTTTTGCCAAATGTAATATGATCTTAATAATGGAAGCAAAAGAATGCGACATAAATGGCAAACCTGCTTATCAATTTTTAGCCGCACTGGTTGTCGAGTCTTTTGAGCTACTTTAAGAGCGGCAATGCTTTCATCGGTAAGCTTAATCATCATAGCTGACTGACGAGCCATTAAATCGATATCCACCTGCATCCGCAGCACTTCTATATTGTTATTAGCAGGGGATGAATTACGAGGTGATCCTGTCCCGGCCATTGACGTCGATTTTTCTTTTTCTGATTCTCCAATTTCACTTTTTCCACCTGTCGTTTATTCACACTTAATGTTTCCCTGAACCAATCCGGTCTGTTTTACTCAGGAAACGAACCATGTCTTATTACGTATCCAGATCTGCGGAACCGACGTGAACAATCTTGGGTTATATAGTAAGAAAAAAAAATCAATCAAAACTATTGTTACTTTGTTATTACCTCTGCAATTACGAATGTAGAAAAGCCTATCCCTGAGTAGTAATAGAAAGAAAGCTTAAAAGATACAGTGCTTTGTGACTGTATATAGGTCAGGCCACTTGACTCTTACAGATAATAGATGAACCGTTGGATATTATCGAATGGACAATAAAGCTGTGCACAAAGTACCAAAGGCAGTAAGTTTTGAAAGTTACATCAAAGCCTGTCTGCACTAGCCAACTTATCAAGAAATAACCAAAGATATACAAAAATCAGGAAGTGCCACAAAGATGCAAGAGAGGCATTACCAGTATTGCTGCTTTCTCCTTCTCCCTTCCCTAACATGCGACAGATACCCTGCCCTTATTCCACTTCTATTCTACCATTCATTGTATCCCACACATAACGTTATAATAACGGTAAGAAGAAAAAAACAAAAAACAAACAAGCTGCAGAGGTTTCAAATAAAAATCATTTTAAAGGCAATATTTGAAATGTAAGAATATTTGTTTTTTATGCAGACAAAAAGGAATTATCTAATGCCAACAGCAGTACAGGCAGTTATGGAGAAGTGAAGCAATATGGACAGGAGGAGAGCAGCGGAGCGAAAAGGGACAGATAGAAGGAGAGGTGAATAAGAACAGTTCATAATGTGACTGACTTTATCACAAAAAGTTATTAATATCCCATACTGTTGCTGATGACATCAGTAGAGACAAAAAGTTTGTTCTTCCCAGCGGAAAGGCCGCTGTAAATGAATTATTTGAGAACTGTGACATGGAGCGAAAACAAAAAAAGAGTTGTAATGGGAGGATTCCGTCAACTACGTTGCATTAGGCAAAGCAAAGAAAAAAATACATTGCCTCTATGATTGCGATAGAGGTCAGTCCATTTGACCCTTTTGTAGTATACTGCAGCTGCTCAATGATTAAAAACTTACTAATGAGCTCATTGGTAATTATCGAATGCTCATATGTCTAGAATTGATCGATCGATGAATAGTGTTGCGTTGAGCGATAAGGCTTATAGATGACATTCCTCTAGCTGTGTCGCAGTGCAGGCCCTTTGTTTTACAAATCAACATTTGTTGAACTATTCTGCACAACTGAAATGTCACGAATGCCGTTGACAGGACGTACACTTTTGTGCTTCAATGATTCCGGACGAATACTTCCTTACTGTACTTTTGTCCTCCTATTCCCTCCCACTCTTTTGGAACAATATATAAGAAACCAAATCTATCCCCAACTGTTTCCTCTTCTTGATCTATGTTATCAGTCTATGCACAAATCTCTCAGATCAAAGCAGCCCAAACTATCTAAGCATATCTGTGACATGGTATTTACGTTTACATTCAGTCGTTTACAGCAGTCCCCAATCCTTCTTGATCTATGTTATCAGTCTATGCACAAATCATATAAACTGTAGGAAGGAATTATAAAATGGAATAATCATAGCAAAGACTATCCTCCCTATCATTCCTGAGCAATAAGTTCAGGGAATCACCCTGAGGGGAAAATACAACTAAATTCAAGTAAAGCACAGATAGTCATTTTAACTTTTTATCCAGAAATTCCACGCTACTGACAGTTTAGTTCACTGCAGCTTTTCGAAACTTCCGAAACTTATTTTTTTTCATTTTCTTTTCTAGAACTATTTCACGTAAAAAGCTCCCTTCTATCTATCATCTAACTCTTCATTTCTCAGAACATTAGCTTTTATGCCACCGTTTTGCACGTATGTTTCTGGTCATTCAAACATTCATGAAACTTCCTCGTTTTTTCGAAAAAAAAGTATAAAGAACGTGGGATGGTCCCAAGACACTGTCTGTTTTAACGAGCTGATATAATTAGGCTAAAACTGTTTTTCCGATGCATTCTTTTTTTATTTCCATTGAGAGTTAGTTGCAAATTTAACGGACCAAAACATTCTACAAGCTTTTAAGCCGTAAAATTTAGCAAGCTGATTGAGCAACGATCACAAAATTCAGAATTTTTGGCTACGACCCATTATTTGCAATGCACTTGTCTCCAACTTGACTACTTATTCGAAACGAATAGTGGAATTTCCGACACCTTTATATGACCATCTCATATATGTGACCAATTTCCGATACCTTTATGTGACCATCTCATATAAAAGATGCACTGAAATGTACTGATTAGATAATAGGCAACAAGTTTTATAGTACAATAAATATTTCATGACATATTCCAGATGAAGTCTAGCTCTGTTCTTTAAGACCGTGAGCCATATCATGGTGGGATCATTAATCTCAAAATATGGAGACTACTGCAGGAATGATAGGACCGTCCTTCTCCATTATTCCTGACTCTTCAGTTCATCAAATTTTGTCGCTAGAGCTGATGCAGTTTTGCTTAATAAGAGGGCATCTGAAAATTTTCGTATTTTAATTTGAGGGATTCGTTTGTCAGGCTAACAATGCCAGGGAAATTAAAAATTACTGTGAGAGTAAGTAGTATGTTCCACAGATCATTATGAAGTCCAACAACATTTTCACTACTCTATAAATCCTGCTTTTTCCCTTACCTTGCTAACGGAGCTTAAATTTTGACAATAAATGATATTTAGTGAAAAGAAATTACTGCTTATCACAATTTAAAATTAGAAATAAACAGCGCTATGTTTATGCGGAAGTGCATTCAGGTGATCCCTTGATCTTCGATTATCTACGCGAGTGCATGTGTTAGTCGTTTCATGTTTTTGGCCAGGAATTATATGTTGGGTAGGGATTATTTGGCCTGGATGTAAGGAAGGGTGACGATGTCCATCTCCATTGAAAAAATATTAAATACCAGGAAAGATCCTTCTGGATTATTATGAGCATGAAGTTTCGATAAAATCAGGCTAAATCTTCCTAAGTTATCGTAATTAAGTGACCGATGGTTCAGAAAAAATTTTGATGGCAGAAGGAAAAAAGTTCAGGAATGGATAATGGATCCAGTGAACTTAATGAAATGAACTATGAACTCCTTTGAAATGGGTGTGAAGAGCCGACATTACAGCTACGTGCCTGTGAATTATGAACATAATATTTTTGAATAAATTTCTATTAATAAAATGGTTTTTCCAATGCCATCTTTCTGCTTTTTGGAGCTCAAGGATTTATATTTCCTATGGGATATTACATCAAATGGTTAAAAAGTGAACTCTAAGATTCTTTTTCCATGGCAAAATGAGAGAAGAGCAAAATGCAGACCAGATCAAAGGCAGACCAGGGAGCGTAACTATCCTAATTCAGTCCCTAACTGGAAGAGTCCACGGATTCATAAATACAATTTTTATCTTGTTGCAAGGCGTAATTTGTCTCTTCCGGAAAATTGATAATTTCGATGCATGATATTCACTAGAGCCCCTGAGAGGAAAGAAGGGTTAGTACGATTGCACGTTTGATAAAAAAAAGAACAATGCGATTATTATATCGTCGCTAATCCATCAAGTGATTAAAATATATGGAAATATTATCGCAATCATAGATGAGAAAGAAGTATCCAAGTTAGGTTTAAGCACAAGTGAATTTCTCTCTCTAAAATTTCACCCAAACATCTCTTGCTTATATGAGATAGGCATGATAAAATGTGCGAAAATATCAACAAAATACACAAAAACTAGATGATGATAACAGAAGTGTCTTTTAATTTTCAGATGACAGAAAAGAGAAAGTAATAACCTGTGGGAATTTGTAAAGAACAAAAACTAAATGTAGTAAGGATACATCTAAATTTTCAAGTTTGCTTAATACAGAGAGTGTGGGCCTCCATGGCCTCCATCTCTTGACCTCCATCCTTTCTTACCAAGTTTATTTGCATCCCTTATGGAACCACACGTTTCCACTTAAATAAGTACACGTTACTATACGTGGAAACATTTACATTTATTACTGCAATGTCTCAAAAAAGCATTCAGCAAATTGCAAATCACTAATATCCGTTTTAAAACTACATGTAGTTGTTAGTGTAAAAAATGATTAAGTTGGCTTCTAATTTTTTCTGAAGAAATAATATAGTGCACCAACGATTCGGTCTCATTCAGTGAACAAAATGTATCAAGTTTTATTGCAATAACTGGAAGCAAATTTTGGATTTGATAATAGCAAAGTCAAGTAGCAAACTATGGCTCTGGAATTTATGTAAAAAATTTATAAACAATTGGCAAAAAAAATATTCTACGTAAGATGAGGAAGTACAATGAAAACGAATGTCTTATTTATCAGTGAGTTGTTTTGATTTCAAAAATTTCAGCAGTTTAAATCAGATTAACTTCAACATTATTTAACATAGTTATTAGATAAGAAAAGAGTGCATGGATACTATAAGCCATTGTTTGGTAAAATATCAGAATGAAGAATGATGACAAACTTCATTGACATTAGGGGAAAGGAAACCGGCTTAAACAAACACAGAAGTACAGAACTATGTCCAGCTTTTCTTAGCTTCCAAAACTCAAAAAAAAAAATGATAAATTTCAAAACTGATGAAATCAGCTCATCAATTTGCTTCACCAACACACACACACACACACACACATACACATACACACACACACACACACACACACACACACACACTACCTCT
>NW_018108181.1:1279307-1305108 GCF_000183805.2 Loa loa | reverse complement strand
CACACACACACACACACACACACATACACACAACACACACACACACACACACACACACACACATACCTCTTCATACTGGAACAAATGTACATGTGGAGAAAGTTTTTCAACTAGTTTCACGGGAAAAAATTTCGAATTGCCCATCCTCCTTTGTTACTGTCTGATCATCTGGAATGTTTAAAGTGGGCGCAAATTTTGTACAATACGTAGACGATAAAAGCTTTGATATAATAACACCAATAACCATTAGAAGAAGGAGCAAAATGTTGTTAGCAAAATGTCTCTGCTCTTGCTTTTATATTTAAAACTTTGGCGGTGATAAAAAAAAAAAACAAATCTCGACATAAAATATCAGCATCATATAAATGACACTTGATTGATAGACTCTTCCTCTGTCTTTGCTCTTTTTTCTTTTTCTTCTGTAATCTTCTTATTCTCTTGTCGTCTATTTTTATAATCATTTCCTTTCTAAACCATTGAAAAAAAAAAAAAAGAACGTGGACTTTCCGGCTTCAGGATAACGAAAGAATGAGCATATATTTGGAGAAAATGATAAGAATGAGCACTTGAGAAGTAATAGTTATTACGATAGATCCTATTACCATCGGAGGATGATAATTCATTTTCAGAACGCATAAGGGCGCAAAATAATAGATTATCAATAGGTGATTACAGGTGATTAAATAAACGCTGATTTCTTCCTTTATGTACCTTGGTTTTTTTTTTGATTCAAGGCAGTAATTCCACAGTTCTCGTATGACTTTCATTTCGACCCAAAATAAGACGAAATCATAGGACACGAATCACATTTCCCAATAGTTCTGCACCCTTATTAGTTACTTTCTCCAGCTAGTTTATAGAAATAAAAATCCTAAAGCGAACAAAAAAAAAAAAAGGAAGCAAGACATCCAAAAGATGGAATCAGGAAGGTGCGGAATAGACGACTGTAGAGAAAATGTAACTGCTAGTTAATGGATATTGCAAACAAATATACCATTAACTAAACAAACAATAACAATCGCCTGCTTCATTGTAACTTCCGAAAAATAGCCGTAAGTCCGGTAGTCTATGAATCTCTCGTACCAAATTCAGCAAGCAGTAGGAGCCAATGATTCCAACTATAATCCTTATTAAATGATCTGTGTGATCTGTGTTAATAATTGTTGGACAATATGATAAAACTATTCATCACTCATTTCATTTCCCAGACAGGAACCATATTGAGTAGTACCTTGGCATCAGACAACCAACCATACGATGAAACCACATGACGTAATATCCCGCAATCAATAAGTACTCCTTCCACCATATCTGTTTAAATCTGTTAACAATCAACTTGAAACGAAAATATTTGTTTCCCGCACCAGAAGCGGGAAATATGAACTGTGATAATATGATAACATCATATTATCACAGTTCATATTTCCATATATATAATAACATTCATATATAATAACATTACAGCTATGCATCATTTCTTCCCCAAGCGACAACAGTTTCAACTAATTATCGATAAATTCTTACTTTCTACAAAGCAAAATACAGTTATCCAAGTTTACAATCCCTTTTTAGCACCTAATACGATAAGAAACAGTACATAATTTAAAAGCTTAAAACGAGAATTACTAAAATTATATACATTATTTTATTACCAACTGAAATGGACTATCATATTATGCAAAAGACGAAAATTATATTCTGAATATATTCATATTCTCTTTGAAAAATAATATTAAAAGTCAAAAATTAGGGAACTAAAAAGAGATGTATCAATGAAATAAATACGCGTTTGCTAGCGCTTCTTTTATTCAGTCTACTTTTTGAAACAAATTTTCATAAAATCAGAAAGAATGCGTCATCGTTCCAAGTTGTTCATCCACATTAATTATCTAGATGAATTAATATAACAACTACTGACTCCGAAACCTTACAATTCATTATCATTTCTGTCTTGCAAAACTCCCTACTGTCCGCTCTCAATTCTAGTACCATCACCAACACAATTACAGCTTCCACTACACCACTACGACATGCACACACCGTTGTTCAAACCTCACCGAACAACATTTCTGAAGAAATAATTAATGTGAACGAAAAAAACTTTGTATAAAAAGAAATACGTTTGAAATAAACGCATACAGATACATTTCTCTTCTCTGAGTATCTGTGGGTAAACATGGACTAGAATTTATTCACAAAAACTAGTTATGCCTTTCCGTTTCCACATTTCACTCACATTGACTACTACAAACGAAATCAACAATGACAAGGATGATCGAGATAACAAGGATGTTTACGCAGATAAATCATGATAGAGATGATAGTGATAAATAATGGCAACGACGACAGTTATTTTATGGTCAGACTGGTAACAGCCATAACTAGAATTACTTCTTGTAATGAAAAGCTAAGGAAAGTTGGAGAAATTAATGGCAAATTAAATCATGAGAAATAAAAAGAAAAAAAGGAAGGAAAATGACAATTTTATGGATTTCTTTTATAAGATGTGATTGTCCGCCGGAAAGCTAGGAAAATAGTAAGTGATCGAGGTTTTGTTTTAAACAGAAAGGAAGTGAAACTCCCTTTGTGTGCAACTTTCATGAAATTCAAGATTCTAAAACTTTGATATTTATCAGAGAATCTTTAAATCTTAACCGCAATGAATAAGGGTTGGAATATTTTTTATTATATTCAGTTTCAGTTGACGAAAACAACTGAAAGGCAGTATCCTTACGACAGTTTATAATATATTTGATAAGTTAATGAAAATTTTACCAGGCCTCTAAAAGTTCTGAAATCTTGCAACAACGAAGAGTTAGTGATAAGAAATGCAAATAAAAATTTCGGATGTTACGAAGAATTCAAAGTGTTAAAAGATTTCCAGAAGAATTACAATGAAAATAACACTTAGAATGGATTGTTACATAATTCCTTTCCTCATTGTAGATTTATAATTTTTCACATAAATAAGCGAAATAGTTTCTTGTCAAACAATTACAGTTCCGAAATCGTCTTCCATCTTTCAAAAATGTTAAATTAATTCAAAAAGGGAAGTAACAGTCTAAATCTTTCACTCTCTTATGCTTAACTGGAAACAGGACGATTGCATGGATTAATTACTACCAAGGTCTTCGTGGTACAATGATCCTGAGGCATTAACACACTAACCGATATGTAGCAACATCCGTATGTGTATGTTATGATGTGTGTGTGTGTGTATATATATGTGTTAGGGCTTGCATATGTCTGCACGCCACGTATAGCTTTGTGAATTTTTGACAAATAGAAATTAGAGGCATGCTCACGAACTAGTTGCACTTTCACATCTTTTATTCAGTACTGAGAAGGAGCGAACTGCTGATGGTGGATATATCGATATATAAAACAATGAATCATTCTAATGAAATGTGACATGTGGAAAGAAGTGAGTGGTAAGCGAAAGATGAAATGATTTGAGAGTTAAATTAAGGGCAAAAAAAAATTGACAACGAGAAAAGATGATGAATATTAGGATATGTTATGATTTATTAATGGAATTTTATTCTTCAGACTTGCCACAACTAATCTTTGCCACGGAAGAAATTTCACATTTTTCTGAGCAGCAGAAAAAAAAGAATGTCCACAACATACGGTATGGTATACCGGAGTGTTACCGTATAAATTTAACAAGAAATGATGAGGTACCTTAGGTGGTTCATAAAAAGACTGAAATGATATGTTTATCGATTGACTTCAAAATAATGTCTTATACATAATTTATATAATATTTTGGCAGGTTCCTTCATCAGTATTACCAAATGGTATCTAAATCAGCATCACATCCAAATTTTTCATTGTGGACCTTCCAAAGACTTATATCGAAAAATCCAACACCATTTCTTCATAACAGTATATTATCAAATATTGACACTGATGAGAGGATTTTGTAAAAAAAGAGAACTTCAGTCGACTGACCTCTTCTCTTTCAAGAGAATTTGAACTGAATTCATCCCACTCATTCATTCGACAAAAGACCAAAAAAGATTTAAAACACCTCTATTTTCACAAACGCATCTCGATCAAAGATTCTGAAAACCTTCAGAACCCTTTCTCTTCCACATCGTCCTCATTTCTTACTTCATGTTTGTACTGATATCAATCACATCCCTAATTAACTACAAGCACATCAGTACTCAATACTGAAAGCAAAAACAGGTCGATTTCAAGATTGTTACGGGATATAATACTATTCGAGGATATAATACTATTCGCTGCTAAATATGAAAATGATCATCAGAAATCATTTTGCCTGGGTCAATTTCATTCCTCCATACAGTCTTCCATAACAACGAAAAAATCCCAGAAAAAAAGTGTCATTTCCTCGAGGTAACAGGTATCGCTGTGTTTGACCACAAAAGAAATAAACAACCAAGGTACTGGTAAATTCTTGCATTATGTGAACTTATTTAAATCCGGAAAGTGTTCCAAAAGTTTGTTAAATATCTAAACATAAAAAGTATCCATTTATATTGTTGGCTAATTTTTCATGATGAGTGAAAGAGAAAGCTCAGTCTATGCATAAAATCACATAAGTTCCACAAGCTTGAAAGCTCCTTTTTTCTCAATTTTAAGTAATTTAGCAGAGATCATTAGTCAAACAGGTGACAGTTGTGTAAGTCGAAGCAAAGAAGTGCGGAGATAAACGAAATTACAAAATAAAAATTATGATATTAAAGCAATTTTACTGAACACTGGAAAATTTAGCAGCTAAATGAAGTAACTGCACTAGACGACAAAGGATGAGACTTATTTACATTTTTATATCGTAATTTGATGATTCATCAGCAGGTTGCGGACAGACAAGAAAATTTTCTAGAAGGTGAAAGATTGCGGTTGTCCAACAGATTTACTATTTAATATTTGTTAAAATGAATTTTTTGTAAGATTTGAAGTGAACCTAAAATGTTCTTTCATTCAATGGAAGCTTTTCGACGTTTTTTCCACCTTCTTCATGAGCATCTAACCAAGAATGCATTTTGTGAGAATTCTTAGTTTTATTAACAAATTTAAGCATCCATTGAGAAATTACGTTTTTTAGTTTAAGTTGATTTAAGGAATAAAAATGAAAACTGAATGAAGTTTTGAAATTCACAGAAAAGAATTCACCAAGCGACGGGTTTTCTTCAGCGGTCTTCACACATCGTTAACTAGAGAAAAATATACATCTATCAAGTAGTGTAGAACGAATGCGTTGTTTATCAAAGAGCGAAACATACCTATCAAATTTCTCCATCAATTCTGAATGGTTAATGTAGTCAGACAAATGAAGTGTACTGTGAAAGTTTGCAGAAAAGTGGGAGAAAAAGTTGGGGAGAATGCGAACAAACTTCCAGGATTGTCATATTTGTTAAACCAGTTTCTTCTGCTCGGATGAAAAAAGAGAAGAGATACCGAATGTATGTGTTGAATGGAAATGGGATAGATAGATAGATTATATGAAGAAAACCGATTAAATTGAACGCTAATGGCAGCGGTGACGGCGCAACTATACCTCTCCTATGTTTTCGCCAGATTCCACCAAATGTCGCTTTTTCTTTTATCATACCACTTTCTCATCGTACCACTCATTATAATAATAAGTGGCCAATTTTGTTAAATCACTCAGGAAAAATCACAACATACTCCTTGAAACATTATACTGCAAGAAAGATGGAAAGAGAAAGGAGAAGGAGATGTGCTGTGAAGGTAAAATAAAGGTACAACAAATAAATGTGAGTACAATAACAATAAGTAATGAGAGCAATTAAAGAGTATGTTGTGTGTGTGCTGAAAATACAGATACAATAAGGGAGGTTCAACTACAGTAACGAATATGTAGACTCAGTAAGGAGGTAAATTAAGTGGAAGTTTACCTAATAAAACAAATGTAGGTACAATAATGGATATGAGAGGAACAAAAGATTCGGATACAGTAAGTAGGGTACAGAAAGAATACTGAAAACACTAACGTAAGTGCCTAATTTTGTTGATATATTACTTTATGATTCATATTTTTCCTGACAGATGTTTTCAAAATCTCTATATGTGGATGCTTGAAATGAACAGAGATCAATTGAAAAAGCAAAGAGTTAAGTGGATTTCCTCACTTCTGTAAATTTTAAGGCTGGAATCTACTTTTTAGCTTTTCAAAAACGATTTAATCATCGATCCTAGAAGCGATTTGGAATTGCGGGAGGAATTTAGGAATGGACTCATCAGTCGATTGAATAACGAATTCATAAAGTTCGTGAAAAAGTACTGTTCGAGTTTACTTTGTAGAGAAGTGTATTTTGGGGATCGAAACAGCTGTTGATTGATCGCGACAACAAAATTTTGACCTCAACCAACAAGTAAACCATTTTTCTATAAGAAAATCTCAGGGTACAAATATCAGAAGCAATGTTTGGACCATTAAAAGATCCACTTCTTTGATCTTCTTCCCATCGAGACAATTGGTTTTCTTCATTTCATAAAAACAAAGTTCGGGGAAAAAATTGAAACCGAACAAACAGGTAAAAATTGCATCCAAAATAATCTTAGCAAATATTACTGAATCTATACTTTAGACCACATACAAAGAAAAATCGGAGAAGATAGAGGACTGACTAAGGTTTAAGAAATTTGCGCAACCGGCGCATTTGGAAATAGCACGATAGTTCGAGAAAAGATAGGATTTAAAAGCGAATATTTCATTGAGAATCGAGAAAAAAACCCGTTTTGAAGCAATGGCTCAGACACAGGGGTGGTGCACTGCCTCGACTCGTCGGAAATTGAGAAAGACCGAGAGGTTGAGGTGATCAATAAGAACTAGGATCAGCACTCCGTGACATGATAGCTAAAGACCAGTAATATTGAGGATGATTCATTGGCCTGGGGTCGATTCGCGACTCTCAGGGATTTGTGAATTACTTGCGAGACGGTGTTGACTCTCAGGGATTTGTGAATTACTTGCGAGACGGTGTTGTTCCATCGGAAGTGCATTTATGGGGACAGATATTGGTGTTGGTGGTTCTGGATAAGGATGATGGCTTTAGACTCACACCTGACAACTTCTAACGATTCCTGACTCTGACGTGTGGGTCAAGTGTGACAGGTCGTGTATTAGAACATGGGATTTGGTGAAGCGGGGAGTTTTCTTGTATTGTCCAAATGAAACGTATGAGACGTTAACATATTTCTTTGGCCTCATTCGATTTCAAAAAAGATGTTAGTGAAAAATCAATGGGTGCACTGAATAGCAGTGTTCGGAAGGAATTCAGACCCGACTGGATTGCGCCAACCTCGACACGTAAGGGTGACAACGTTCAGCGTAATCGCTTAACATCTTTTATCCATGACAAATGTTTCATCGAGAAATTAGCAGATTTTCCCTGGCGACGAAAGGTAAGTCGATTTCCTAATTAAAACTGCTCGTAGAGCTTGCCTTTTGGTCAGATTGTTTGTTAAGCTGTTAAAGTGATAAGCTGTTTATGATGGTTTTCACGAGAAGCTAAGGAATATTTGTTCTGTCTCCCAGTCATAGTTCTATTGGAAAATTATCCGGAAATTTGTTCCTAGTATTCCATTTAGCTATCATCAGCACACTGAATGCACTAATTAAACTTGCGACAGGTTTTAGAAAAAAAAAAAGAAATTCATTGGAGAAACAGGTTAGAGATTTAGATTTGCTTTTTTCTTCAAGTTTTCTAGATTTCAGACCTATAAAAGTTGTCAAAAGATTATACGACCCAGTTCCATAGGATCTATTTCATCATCTTCCTGTACGGGATTAGCGTTTTCGTTGTAGTACCGACAAATATCGCAAGAAGATCAACGTGCTTTTTGTGATCTCATCAGTCGTTGGACAAGTACTGAACTTCTTGCTTTATTGATGGAAATGGAAAGTGCTTGCGGAGTACGGGAGTTGGCTTCGATGGCTGAAGAAGCGCGACCTAGCACATCTGTTCTAGCAGCAGATCTACTCAATGCATTGAAAAATGAAATAGTTTCTGACTGCTTTGTTACACACAAGGTAATTATGATTTCGATTTTTAATAATAATTCTGGAAAGAGTAATTCCTACCCGAAAAACTTTTGTCAGCGTTTCTTTTGAAATGCATTCTTCGATATTCCAGCTGTATTCGAGGACTTTTAAACAACTGAAAGAAGTAAACGTTCAATTTAAGAACTTCCGAACAATAAGTAACAGAGTAGTATTCGTTTCACCTATTTTTTGTTGATTCTGAGAATCTATGAAGTAAAAGTCTTATATTACTCATAAAAGGAGAATAAGTAGTAACAGAGAGTTTATTCTTACCCACATGTTGTGTGCATTTAACTATCATCAGTTCATCAAAATGGATCCGAAATTTGGTGTTTTTTTATTTTCTATGTTTTTTTTTCTCTTTTACTTTCTGTTAGTTCAAGATTTTATTGAGGCGCTTGGAAAGAGTGATTATTTATTTTCTAAACATACCACGTGTGTGCCATTAGCGTAGAAAATTTTTCTGATTCATTTTTTTTAATAGAAATCAACTTTTATTAATTCCAGGGATTCCGCTATGCTGCTCATTCCTTTATACTTAGAGCGCGTTGCCGTTATTTTTCTGATTTCTGGAATTCACTGGTTACGCAGCGGTCGGATGATGCAAAATTGGAAATTCTCTTCACGGATAGTAGCATGTCATCAGAAACATTCCAAGCAATGCTGTATTATATTTATTCTGGTGAATACGATATATCATTATGTCATTCCGATCGACAGTCATTTATTGCTATTTTACAAAGGTTTTATTTCAAATAAGCCAATCAGCTGGCTTTGTTTTATCATCATTTCATCAAAAACCTTGGATTTTTGTGCGGTGTTTGTGATGTCACTAAGGTACTATAACATGTTGAGTATTTTCTCCTAAACACTATGTTTTCAATAGCATCGATATCAAAGCTTCTCATGCAGAACTCAGGAATACCTTGACGCATGATTGATTAGTACAACAAATAATGAGTGTATCAAATATTAGCCAGCGAAATTTTAGATATTAGTTATCTTGCATTTATAAAATTACTTGATTTCAAGATATGGTTGTGGTTCATCGCTTTCCAGTGATCTTATGGCGGTGGATTCTCAGAAAGGCGAATGTACTTTGGTTTTTACAACAGGAAACAGTAATATTTTAATCAATATTTTAATCAGTAATATTTTTTTTTAAGCCTTCCTTGTTATTATTTGTCACTCTTTAGGCATGGTGTTGTATTTTTAGGAGAAGGGAGTCATAGTGAAGGTCGTGATTATCGAATGAAATGTTCGGGAGCAGTTTTGGCAGCACGATCTAGTTACTTGCGATCTGTGATAGAGAAACGTATTTTATGCGGTGAAGAGTTGGAAATTGTCATCAATGAACATCTTTTCCCACGCATGTATGCACGCATAATTTTGGATGCGATTTACACTGATCGGTTGGATTTGAATAAGGTATCAATGTTTAGTATTAAATAAGTAAAAAATAAATGATCTTAAGTTGCTTCAGATATTGCTTTGCAGACTTTGATTTTTTTTGCAAAGTACGGAAGTATTTCTCTTTACAGTAAGAATATTTCTAGGGTCCGATTGGCTGTTGCGATATTCATTTTGTTTTCCGTATTTATTGTTCTGAAAATGAAATAATCAAATTTATAGATACCAGAAGGATGTCAAGTATCAGTAAGCAGCTTGAGTGAAGTGCAAGCAATTGCATCTGGACAGCGACACCTTGCTCCTCTTCGTCATGCCATTGATGTATTCCACATAGCACAGTTTCTTAATCTTCCTTATTTAATACACGGTTGGACATTAGTTGTATCTGGGGTCTTGCGAAGGATAATTTTATTGTTTTAATTCCAAAAACAATTCTTAAAAAACGTTCAAAAGAGAAATACCATAGATCGCTTTATTTTCAATACTTTTTTCATATTCCTTTTGTAGGATTTATTAACTTGAATCCTTTATGCCTATTAGTAGATCATATAAGAAACAGTTATCCATAACTTTGTTTCAGCATGCGAAGACATTATTGTAGCACAAATATCCATAGAAACGGTGAGAAGCCTATGGAATTGGGCATGCGAACCCGGTGGTTCTGCTTATGTTCGACGTCATTGCATCTCATTCCTTCGTTCCGATTTCTCTCGAATCTGTTCTTCACACTTACTTTTTGAGCTAGAAGAAGATTTACTGAAGGACTGTCTGCTTTCTGACTATGTTCAGGTTTTTTAGTTAGTTTTTTCTTTTATTTCATGAAGACAGCAGTTGATAGTCTAGTATTGACCTAGCATTATTATTGGCTCAGTTTGTTGAGACAAACTGTCAAGGTACATATTTGAACAGCCGAAACTAACCCAACATTTATGTGGCCGCGAAATACGTCAGACGAAACAGTGAAGCTTTCTCTACGATCGCTTATTAATATGATTACAGTACTGCTTTTGCATCAACGATTTTAGCGATTAATTAGAGAAACAAAATTATATATCTGTGAATATGATATATTTTTATTTACAGTGTGCTGAAGTGAAAATTCTGGAAACAGTAATACGATGGGGTGAACATAAATTGGTGCGACGAATGGAGGAACGAGAGCCAAATTTGATCGCCAATACCACGCACAGTATTAGTAGAAAGGGTATCCGCCGTTCTGAGTTAAACGATGAAGAACTGAAAAGTATTCTAACGAATTTATTACCTCTTATTCGAATCGATTACATTCTCCCTCCATTCCATCAGGTAATACTCGTCATTGATGAAATGAACATTTTATTTTTCGGTTTTCAATTTATCATTTTCGTCATGATTTATCTACTTTGATTAATGAATACATTTAGCTTCTTCACAATTCTTATAGAGTTTGAATGCCGCCTATAAACGGGGCTTGTTCGACAAATCACCACATATGGATTTATTGGGCCAACGTTATCCAGATAGCAGGTCGCCAGATGTGAACCCTGATGCACATTGGTTTGATCATAGTGTACCACGTCGGCATGCTGCCGGACCACGGCTTCTATTACCATATATTATAGTTTGTTGTTATATTTTTTTGGTTTGCTACGACTTTTCAATATAGTTTGTTCTCTAACTTTCATTGTTATTTTTCTGATTTCAATAAAACATTTTACTTTTATTCACTTATATACCATTTTTTTCGCAGGAGGTCCAGAAGCGGTTGAGACGTTTATGTAGAAATGAAGAAAATGTATCGTGCATACGGCAACAGAAAGTTTCGTCGGCCGATGAATTGCAACTTTTTGTCAATAATCTATCACCGGAAATTATTTCCGAAAGTTTAAGACTGAAGGTTTTTCAGACTTTATTGAGCTGTTTCTGGACTTTTTTGTATTTTTGTTTTGATGAAAATAAAAGGGTATGGAACTAATTGGTTCTACCAGAGCTTTAATTTTTATATACACCGCTTTTTCAAAAATCTTCTATATACGGTCGTTATTATAAATACTCACTTACTTGCTGTCTGTACAGGATCTTCGGCAATTTTTCTCTTTCGCAACGTTGTGTACATTATGGTCGAAATAAAATATCGAGAAATAGTTGGATCTCTCCTAGTTAAAATGTTATAACTTACAAATTCGAGATAGAGCACGAGAACTCGAGATTAGTTGGTCAAAGTTAATTGACAGAAGGAGTATGTTAGGTATATGATTTTCATACGTAGAGTTCAAGATTTCAGGTTGAAGAGCGTGTAAATGAACTGGCTGGAAATGACTTATTGAAGAAAGTGTCCTGCTGTGGTTGTTCGTACCATCTTGAGTTAGCCATCCAGCAGGTTAGTTATGCGTTTGACTAGCAAACTTTCCTAAATTCTCTGCCTTTTGAGCATCTTACCTCACTTTTGATCTTTGTCCGATTTCAGATTCGCCTTTGTGTACTTCGAGAACTAAATATTGATGATGATTGCATGGAAGTGACATGTATTTGTTCGTCAACGAAGCGAAATCTTTTACCACATTATTACTGCAGCCAACCAACAATAGCTGTTGCCCGTGATGCCGTTGGTATTGACATCTCTCCTTCGTCCACAGCTCTTTCTGACTATGGTATTTTGTTCATTTATTTTACTATATTTGTTTTTACCTTTATTTTAGCAAGTAAATTCTTTTTTTTGTTTGATCAGCTCTCTTTTTATTAATTATTTTTTCCTATAATCAATGTAATCAGCGCATTTTCATTCTTCAGTTTTCCATTTGTTATGTTTTCTCAATTTCTTGTGGAAATTGCGAAAAATTCGTGTATGGTATTTTTCCCTTCCTTCAGTGTTCTTATTCTTTTTTTTTCCAGATAACCATGAGAAAGGCTCTTTACCAGATGTACTACGCAATGAAGCCACTTTATAATCCTCATGTATTATATGCGATGTAAGCAGTGCTCGTCACTACATTTCAACAATTAAATGTTCTGTGAGGAACAACATTATATTTTTTCATTTTCATTCACTTCAAAATATAAAAAATGCAAACATCTCCTATTGTGCAACACTAAATATGACACAATATGACATTTGTAAAGCTGTCATTCATTTTTCCTCTGTAGTTAGTTGCTATATTGTGCCGCTAGTTTTGTGTGTATTTAACAATTAAAGTAAATAAATTCTCGAAAGACAGGATTAGTTGACTACTTTTATTATTTGTACAAATAAATTTTTTGGTTCAGTCATGCTCACTTATGAATTGTTTGTGAATGTATTGTAAATTGCAAAATTAAGTGTGAGTTTTATTTTGGACTCGAAATTTGACGCTTTTGATTTTTAAATCCGGTGATAAAAGGTGATAAATTATTTCTTAAAGTAATTTATTTATTCAATTGTTTATTCGATTATTCCATTTTGGTTTTTCTTCCCACATATGTAATGAGAAGGAATGCAACGGCTTGGAACTATTTGCCTCTCATGGTGAAGCAAAATCGTCTTCAAAACAAAAACAGCAAATTCCAAGAGACTTGCAAGCAAGAGACAGAGATGTAACATGTATGGGTCAGTAATGAGAATCAGCTTTCTGATCTAGACATGTTATATTCACAAATCTTTCGGCTCAATTTATTTCGATGTCAGTCATGAATGTTTAGTTAATGCTTATGGATCAGTTTCCATAAGGCAATCCTAGACATTAATTTTATTTTTTCCTTGGGAAGCAATTAAAAGACAATGATTTCGTGATAGCCGCTAGGAAATACACGAGAAGAGCGGCAGTTGTCAATTTGGTTTCATTTTGTGCATACATCTATTTCGGTACAATTTCTGACTTCTGTCTCGAGATTCCCACAATTTTTTCGAGATATGGTTGGTTCATATTTCCTTAAAAATCATTTTTCTAATTCTGTTAAAAATCTGGAGATCGATGATTCGTTTGTCTTAAAAATTCATCAAAATTAGCCCTAAAATGAATTGAAATAATTGGAACAGGATTCTCATTCCTCGAATGCGTTAACATCAAACCTTTCGGATTATAGGATTAAAGTAAGTTCCATAACAAATGCACTCCACGAAATGACACTTTTGGCAGTCACTTCAATTACTTTCACAGGTCTCAGTCTTCTGAGTTTGGATAAAAAAAAAATGATCAGTATTGCTGCGTTTTTCTGATGACATGGCAAATAACTGAAAATTTTGACTCGGAGTCCGCATTCGAATTTTGACTGAATGATCTTAGCGAGAAAAAGTTCGATGTGATGGTCAACTATCTGGTTACCACTTCACTTTAGGATTTCATTTCAGGAACAAGATGGGAAGTAATTTTCAACTTTCCTGCTGCAGACTCCTACTATAGAAGAATCTGTTTGCATGGAGAAATTGCCAATAATTAATTCTTCAAGAATTCAGAAACATTTTAATGAGGAATGTTGGTAACAGCTAGAAAAAGCAACAACCAGTTTTTTTTTCAGTCCGAAACTGATTCGGTTCCAAGCTATTAATTACAATATTCAACCGAGGTTACTGCATCAGAATTAATGTTAACTGAAAACATAGCTTGGTCCTGAAATTACTCCTAATGAATTTCATTGCCTTCAAATTTGGAAGCTGACATTGATAATGCAGAAAGAACATGATATATGGATTCATTTTTAGATGATGTTCGTTATATCTTTGATTGTGCATCGTTCTTGCTAAATTTGAAGTTCAAATACTACAAATCTAAACTGATGGATAGGTAGTCCAACAAACTGGTAGGTTTTGCTAATTTAGAGAAAACTGCTTTGTAAATGAAATGTATTTTCAATCGAGAAAAATGGCAAAAATTTTCTTCATCAAATAAAGCATACAGCAGTTTGTTATCTTTTTAGTGTTTAGTGTATATTATATAAAGTAAGTTAACAGTAGTTTGACAGTTTGACATAAAGCAAAATTCTTGCTAATCTTGCGAGTTTTAATTTTGAAGAGTTAAGCTATTAGTTGTGGCTTTTTTTGTTTCTGAAATAAAGTTCAAGGAATAATTCCTATCAAGTCTTCAAGTAAAATGCTTTTAATTTCAACTATGAAATTTCAAACCCTTAAGGTCAAACCCTTGTTGGTTATTGGTTATCTTGATGATTCATTATCCGGATTAATCTTTTATACCAGATTGATATATAATCATGGTAAATGAAAAAGTTTCATCCATTTCATTTACTTTTGTGAAGAAATCAGTTCAAACTATTCAGGAAATAATCTAATTTTAATGTTTATATCATCTTATTCCATCAGAAGAGAAACATTTTCATCATCTTCAATCGAAATTCATCGCATTGAACAAAATCTCCTTAAAATGGAGAGACGAAATTACTTCTAATTAGTCATTATTCTGGACCTCAATATTCAGATTGGCTTCTTTTTATGTTAAATATCAGTTACTAATTGATATAAATTAGTCAATCCTGTTGCATATTTGCTGCAATATTCATTTCTTTAGTAATAAACGAGCTGCAAATAATTCAAGTAATTCAAGCATCCAAATTTATTACACATTTTTTTTACACCTTATTTCCTCCTCCATTATCATTAAGACTTTTTTCATCATGATATTTTACATCTAATCCATCAATTAGTTCTTCCATATCAATTCATGTTTTATTTATCACAGAGTAAAACATATCAGACATATCCATACAATCTTCAAGTATTTCAATATTGTCCTCACAATGAGAAAACTATACATATTGTGCTAATTATAATGTATGAGATGGATGCAAACTGGACTCACTTGATTATAAGATCATATAAATTCATTTTGAAGCAGCTTGTTGATTGCAGAATTTTGAAGTTTTCTTGCTAAGAATAACAAAGAGAAGGGATTGAATGAATTGGAAAAATTCGACGAAGTTAAAAGTTGCTCCATTCATAAGCATAATTTATTAAGGATGGAATAGAGCAAAAACATGCCTTATTCCAATTCTTTCTAGTTAGACTCCCGGCCTAGTTCCGGCTAGTCCTAAATATTATCCTCTCCAGAGTGCCACTCATCTTATAAAAGACAACATCTTATTGCTTTTCCCACTAAAGCAATCCGAAAGAGCCAGAATGTCACCATAATGTTCAAGAATTTTATTTTACTAAACTAGTTCCTTTTTTTTTGTTATAAAGAAATCAAAACTGAAAGAGTATGAATTTCAAAAAAAACAGGAGAATTATAGAGTCGGAATGAGATAGCAAGTAGCCTTAGCCATTTTGCTTATCGTTGTGAATAGCAAACGATCTTTTGCATGTAATGTTTCAGCTTTACTTGTGACTGCATATTTCCGTTTCATTAATTTTTTTTAATGCTTCTCGTCTACTCTGAACTTCAGTATTTACCGCTCTTTTGTATGCTTTCTTTAGCAGGAGCAATTTTAGCTCTTAAAATAATCAGTGTTGCTTAAAATTGAAAAGATTTATTGACCAGAAAGGGTGTCTAGAAATAGGTCCAAAAGTAGGTCGCCTTGGTTACGCGTCCTTTATTCATTTTCTTTTTGGTGCTGCACCACTTAAATGAACATATTTTTCCTAAAACAGAACAAATTTTTGGCAACATTGCTTAATCTTTGGTGTTTAAAACGAATATTCAGTTTTGTCTACTACTAAAAAAAATGTCAAATTGGAATTAAATAAGTTCATTTCAACATAAACTTTTTTTTCTTTTTACATTACTGTAGAAGAAATATTTACAGTATTCACAGAGAGTTTGTAAGAAACGCTTCCGCTTTTCATAAATGTCATAAGATGAATGCACACACTTCCTTGCAAAAATTTAATTGTTCTTCAGCAGAAACTTAAAAGATTTGCATTATTTTGAAAAGTTTGTCCTTTTCGCATCCTTACAAATTTTATAAATTTGTAATTAATTATTAATAATTATGCAATTTTTTGAATTTGAATTTAAGCAAAGAAATTTGTGTATACAGGATATTTCCTGTACTTCCTGTATATATTAATATAAGAGCCAATTACGAGTTGTTGCAAAATTTCTTCCTTTCATTGTATACTTTTTCCTAGTTTCAATTTATTGAGCAAGGCAAAACAAATGTTTCAATAAGATAGGTGATTAATGTTGTCGTGTTTATCACTAAAGGATAAAGTGACATTTGTATCGATAAATTAATAAGAATTCTAGAACAAGGCAGAATTTAAATTTCAAATTGAAATATGAATATGTAGAGAACAGTTGAAAATATTCTTCGTTCTTTTCTTATATAAAATGCAATACTTTAAAATTAGCTAAACTTAGGATATAAATAACTGTCCAAGTAAAGAGGAACAATAGCGCTATTTTGTCGTTTTGTTCGATATTTCAAAAGAGTTCTGTTTGTTTTTTTTTCGTTTTTTTTTTGAATATTTTATTTTGTATCGAAGTGAACTATTTTAGTATAACAAAACAATTTACTGTGGGTTTTTCCCTTTTTTTGCTCGTTCTTTAAAAACTGAAAGCTCTCTTTCTACTGCCACTAATTTGAAATTTAAACTATTCATATTACTTTATCATTTTTTTCCCATTTATAAGAGCTATTTGTAAATTTTACTTTACTTTAAAAGGAATTCAAAGTAAAATAGATGAAAAAAAGTAGCAAAGTTTCTATAGGAAACTAAAACATTCAATTGTTTTTGAAATTTTCGTTTTAAATTAAGGATTACATATTTTCCAGACTTAGCAATAATTCTGAAAGATATAAAATCCAGGAAAATTAAATTATTCAGATGCAATATGAATTAATAATTTAAGGAAGCATTCAGAATATGAAAGACAATCTTTTAGCTGATGTAAAAGGATCATTTTGTTTTTCTTCAGAGAAATATTCCATGAACCACTTTTTTTGTAAGTAACTTTTTGAAATTTTCAACAAATTCTTCACTTCTAATCAGCTTCTTTTCTAAAAAAAAGTTTGTTTATGAAGTGTTGTATAAATGCTCACAAATTTATGCAATTTTCAGATTGCACTCCACGACAACTAGTCAATATTTCTATATTTCTTTCCTCTCTATTTGCATTTAAAGCATTCACCAAGAAAATTTTTCGAAAATTGCTTCAACGCTTTGCTTTCATCATGAAAATTCTTCTTTGGTCGACAATCATTTCTGGATTGCTCACTGGTAAGCTGTTCATGAAACCGTTTTCTTGACCGATTTGATATATTTAGTATTCTTTGAGGAGGAGGAAATGTGCAAATGCATTAAACATTTTTCCAACTTTTAGCGTTGATATAAACTTTATCGGTTTTTGAGTCTTAAACCCTTTGAATGCAATGTATTGAAAAGAGAAGCTGCTCAGAATTATTCAATAAATTCTTAATATTTATTGAGATATAGTAGTTCATCGACTTTCGTCTTCTTTCTTGCAACATATTCAACATCTATGTTATTTCAAATTCAAAATTCAAATGTTTAAATCAGGTCAAATATATTAGTAAAAAAAGAGTTTAAATTAGCCTGAAGAATTTTTGGCTATTCGTTACGATACCACGAGTTCCAATTTCAAAGCTTGGCTTACAAATAAAGATAAATTGTTTTTCCTTTCTACAAGAAAAAATTAAAAACTGATTGATTTAATTTCCCTTGCAGTTCATGCCCCTTTATCTTCATCTTCAGTAGTATCAAAATTTCAGCTAAGAAAGAATCAATTTCCATTTCATTTCTCTAAAATTTTTAAATATACTGTAAAGAATTTTTTCAGCAAAACAATCGTACGGTAAAACAATCGTACGAGTAGAAAGTGGTCGTCAACTGATTCACGTCGAAGACAGTAAGCAACTCTGAATTCAAAATTCCATACTTTTTGTTTAAAATATCATTTTAGAAAGGGGTAATTTGGACATTTAATTGGCCTTGTTCAAAGTAATGATTCATTGGGGCATGCCAAACAGAGACCAAGAATTATTCATTATGCAACAAATTTCACTGATATTATAGAATGAACTGTGAAGATCGTAGTATTAAACTGTAGAGACATCAATTTCGGCTTTCAAAGCATCTGATTTCAATTTACTCCTATTTGAAATGGATCCATTTAAATTAAAATGAAATTCAATAAATCTCCTTCTGAATCAATTCATTAAATAGCAACAAAATTTCTATTTCATTCAAAATATTCAATTTTTAGGGGAGCCTTTCTTGGGCAGTTACATTCAATTAATTTTTGCAAGAGTGCATTGTATCACCTCATTAACTGTTGACAGCATAACACCCTTAACTGGCGCTGAAGAAATGTTAGTTTTCTTCTGACAATTTAAAATGTTGGAAAAATTGTTTCACAAATTAGTAACTGTTTCTGATCATATCTATTATAACTATTCTTTTCTTCTTTGTTATTCTCTTAATGCATTTGATCAATTTCAGAGAATTGATTTACAAAATTTGTGAAAACGATTCAGTCTGGTATTTAACACATTACAGTAGTAGCGGCGGCAACTTCACGCTTCACTCTCCCACTTATGCAACAGTTTTTGCAATAGTAACACATAAGTCTCTCAATATTGTTGACGTTGACGCACGACCATGTGGACATACCGTACTGAAAAGAACTAATATGATGTTAATTTTATATATCTTATATATATATTTAATTTTATATATATTTATCAATTAATTTTAATTTTATATATATTTATATATATATAAAAAGTTAATTTTATATATATTTATCAATTCGACCAAGTTAATTCCTCACTTATTAATTGCCGATTGATTGACAAGATTAAACCAATTACACTTGATTTATTTTTGATTATTCGAATTGATAAAAACTAGGATAATTAGAAAAAATGAGGATCTCAAAAGTAAAACTGCAGAAACTTAAGGAAAATTTACAAAAATTGTATATCTGTGAACGGAAGAATATCGCACAAACACAGAAAACATCACAATGAACGATTTTTGGTTCTGGAGAGAAATGTGAGGCTGAAACGAAGTACCAATCTCGAGAAAGTCCTTGAATTCACAGCAGAAAATTCACCTTATCGTATTTCGGAAAACATTACTGTCCATGCTGAACAAGTCCTCAAAATACATGCTGGAACAGATATAATTTTTTCTCAAAATGCTGGCATCATTGCGATCGGTAAGATTGTTATCCGAGTTATTTTACTTCGTTATCTTTTTTAAAAACTGAAATTGCAGTGTATATTTGTTGAATAAGTCTTAATAATTTATGTTCTTAGGTGTTTTGCAAATGGTTGGCACCAAATATAACCCAATCATATTACATGCAACGAATGGTACTTGGAATGGTTTATGTATTACTTTTGCTAATGGTAAGCAAATTCTTCTGTACAGTACAAGGAACCTAAACCCAGAGCGAACTCTCAAAAACCTTCAGCAACTTTCTAGGACTTCATAAGGATGCTATCAAAATTTTAATGTTAAACATTTTGATCAAATTTCATGTCATTTTCAGCAGAGATAGCGGAGCAATCACGGCTTATTTACTTGAATGTTTCTGGAAGCAAGCTTGGAATTCGGATCGAATCACCTCTGCTTCCACAGATAGAAAATATTGTTATTGATAATAATGATAACGGACTTACAATCTTAACTCGCAATAATGGCAATAATTTTAATGGAGTGAGTTGTGGATTTTCCCAACTAACCTTAATCTTTGGTTTTTCATTTGAAATATGATACTTCAAGCCAAACCAATAAATATGAACCGAAAAGTTTTAAGTGTGGTAGTTTTTGTCCAGATGTGACTTCAATATCATAAAATCTTGTTCAACAATTTTTCCTCACAAATCTTAATTAGTAAAAGAAAGTTACAAAAATCTAGATTTTATTTAGTCCGACTTGTCTTCTTCCCTACTTTTAAAACAGAAATTTTTCTCGAAAAAATTTTCAACGCTATTACTTGAATTAATCATTTGGCATTTGTTATTTCAGAAAATATTCAACTATACATTGAAAAGAGTCACAGCTATAAATAACCGTGAGAATGGCGTATCCGTACATATTGGGGCACAACAATCAGTAAATTATCTGATTATTAACAGCTAATTAGATTAATGGAAATATTGAATTAAGTGCAGTTAATTATTTCAGCTGCATTACAAATTGAAACTAAGTCAGTATGTATCCGTAGGATTATGTTACATTTTACAGGGTTACTTAGTCGTAGAAGAGGTAGTCTCCATGTCAAATCAAATCAATGGGCTTTTACTGAAAGGAACCCTTCATGTCATCGTTATATCAAGTCAATTTTTTTCTAATAACAAAGATGGTATCTCAACATATTTGGCAAATGGGTCAACATTGGAAGTGCACAATTCAAGTTTTGGTTCTAATGGCCAGAATGGTCTCAAAATACAGAATGGACAACAAATTCAAATCAGATGTTTTTCCAGCAGTTTCAAGGCTCACAATTCTGGGTATATCTTTTTTCATATGCTAGATTAATCGTAGCTCCATCTATTACTCATCTTATTATAGGGAAGCTGTTCTGGTTAAATTTGTTAGTGGTAGTGATTTCCTGTTGGATGGTTGCCGATGGTGGAATAACAATGGCGGGGTCGTATTTCGAGATGTTACTGATAGCAATTTGTATTTATTGAATGGAAACTGGAAAGGGAATCAAGGCATATCTATACTTGCTGATAAAATCAAAGGAAAAACGAAAATTTCGATTGGAAACAACAATTTTCAACAAAACGTCTTCCGGATTAATACCACACTCAATTCGGTGATCAAATTGGGAATGAGTGAAAATGACGAAGGTTAGCACCACACATTTCTCAATCAACTATTCCATAATAATGATTCATTCAAGTTGGAGATAAAAACTTCTCATTTTCAAATTCAAAAAGGAGAATAAATATTTTAAAATTGATGATCAGTTTGCTTCACACCAATTACAGAAGCTCGCATCCGAATACATGATAACCGGTTCTTCCGGAACGCTATGGAAATCATTTTATTAATTGGCCGAAGTGAACCGAGTAACATGCCAACAAATGCCAAAATCGTAATTGTAGACAATTCATTTGTAGAGAATTTAGCTTTGAACACCATGTATTTGACGACAAATCGTGTCAACATCTCCTATAATATTTTCGATAATTCTGAGGTGAATTAAAAGACTTTTCGAAAAATTTTCTCAAATTTTTGCGAATAAATCGATGCAATATAGCTTAATTTATAAGCAATATTTTTTCGGAAATGATTACAGGTAGTTAGCACTAAACTGAAAGATTATACTTCTCGAAAAAAATTTAAAATCAGTAGAAAACTATGATTTTCTGCACATGCCTTACTGAATGTACTTCATTTGTTGAAACACATCGAACTCTCTTCGTATTCTTATCACCTTCTCTTCTGAGGTGAATAAGCCATAATAACTTATGACTGATTGGATAATTTGTTCGGAAGATTTTTTTAAATTAATTTTGAGTTTTAGTCACAGTTTTGATCATTTTTAGGCTCGATGCGAGCTACATTTTGGATTGAAAGTAGACTTAATGTCCATCAATACCACCAATAATTATTGGGGCATAACTAATCAAGAAAAGGTCATTTTTCAGTTCTAATTCTGAAGAACTTAGGATGGGAATTTACTCAAAGTCTGAAAATCTTCTTTTGGCGTATTTTTCAAAATTCTACTTCTTCTGTTCGATGTTTTTTCCCGTGAAAGGAAATAATCTAATGCAGTTTTATTGAACATTTTTTTAGTTTGCTATGTACTTTCTGTTGTCAGGTGATGAGTCGAATATGTGACGGAAGAGACAAATCAGTGATCCCAGTAGTTGCAACGCCATTCCTGAGTGTTGCATCCGAAAAATTACCATCATTTATCACCGAGCGACCAGGAAGTTTTTCGTTGAAAGTGTATGCTACTTCTTTCTCTCTCCTCATTATACGATGATTGTTATGTCCGAGTGATGCTTATATTTGATGACCAGAAGCAAAGAATTTGAAAGCACAACGTCAAATGTAATGAACTCACCTGAAATTTTGCTTTTTCAATTGTTCAGAGATAAATTTAGATTTACCACATCGCTGATAATAGGAAAAGATGAAACTGCAGTTTTTCATGAAGGATCTATGTTGCATTTCAAACCGAATTATGGAATCATTGTTTTTGGTCAGTCATTTATGAAATTGAATAAAAAAGGAAAAACTTACTCCTTCTCATCGTATATTACGAAACCACTTTCAAGTCGGATAATAAGTCAGTAAAAAATTCAAGAAAATTTCACTTGTTTTAATAAGGATATAGAGCAAAGTTTCAAAAAAAAAGAATTTAGGTGTTCTACACTTGCTAGGCCAACGAGATAATCCAATTTTATTAAAAAGTTCTGGCCGTACACCATGGCTTGGAATTATTCTCAATCAAGGTATGTCCTTTTTCATTATTTAAACAGAATTTCCATTCTCGAAATATACTGAGTTAGTTTTTACTAACTCAGTATTCACTTGTAATTGGTATGTGACACAATAACACAGAACAAACCATACTTTATTCCTTTTTTTTTTCATTTTGGTGATTTGTATGGTGCATTTTAAGACAAATAGAAAATGGTTGGAAATTAAATCATAATGAAAATGCCATATTTATATTATTATTAGTATGTTTTATTACTGGTATGACTCATTATTAATTACTGTTATAATTATGATTATAATAGCATCATCTTTTGTTGATTTCAGTTTCCTTTTTTTTTTGGATTTACAGATCAAGTTTAGTACACATAAAAAGTCACCAAATTGGTAAATTTATTCTTATGTTTGTCCTGAATTAACTAAATCATAGTTAATAGCACATAAGCTTTTGCTTTAATTTCTAGGCGGTATTATCCATGCAAACCATTGCATTCTGGAAAACGCAGTGATTGGGTTAAACGTTAGTTCGTCAAATATATCAATTGAAAATGTGCAAATCATACGACCGACCTTTACTGGTGTTTTGATTACAACGGTATACAATGGCACCCTTGATATGGGTGAATCAGTTATCTTGCAATCGCGCAAGAATGGTATTCAAATTCTGAAACGTCAGATACATGATGCTATTTTTATCAGGTATAATTTACAGGTTAATGGCTGGTAATTTATAGTTTGTCAGATTCGGTGCAGAAAGTTTGGACCTTTTTGAACTTAGGAAATTATAAAAAAGAAAAATACAGGAAAAGAGAAAACTTTGAACTTAGTTATGCATTTAACAAATTTATTTTGGTTTTCAGATAGCTAAGATAGTTTCAGTTAATGAATTAATTGTATCCCGCAAACAAAAATCTCAGAGGTGTAAAATAATAATCTGTTTCAGAAATGTTCAAATAATGGATTGTGCAGAGGTGGGAATAGACTTCGTGAATCCGATTGGCAAAATAATGCTAGAAAATATTGTGGTAGGTGAACTGCATTTGAAATAAAGATTTTGCAGTGGAATATTTTTTTAAGATGATTTATTTTAAGGCATATATTTCAAATTGGCTTCCTTGTTTACATTTCTTGGTTGAAATATAAGTAAGTTTTCAAACTAATAAATCAAAAGCAAAATGACTAGAAAATTAGAAGTGAATTTTTCTTTCAAATCAAATTTTAGTTGGAAAATAGTGGCTCTTTCGGGATTGTTATTGCTCAGAGAGAAGAAGACGAATTGGATTCGATTGTTATGAGCAATTTAACAGTCCGGAAGCAGAAAGGTGGCGGTGGTATCCTACTCAGTTTGAAATCTTACTGTTTGCTTCATCTAAATACTTCAAATTTCGTTTCGAACATGCTTCCATCCGTTACCATATTTTCAAAGGTTAGCAGCTATCTTTTGTAAGCAAACGTAAAAAAAAAAAAGTAGTATCACTGGTCATTTTATATGAATAGTTCTTCATTTTAGTGTCCGTTAGCAGCTAAATTTGAAGAACGGAAGATACCGAAAATGTTTATTGAAAGGAATCGCTTCTTGAGGAATGACAATTTCGCAATGCGTATAACATTGGAAGGTTGTGAGGATGCAAAAATACACCGAAATACTTTCATTAGAAACAATGAAGCTGGACAAAAAGGGGCGTTGACTATCCACGTATCATCATCAATGGTCTAATTTCATTTCCATTTTTCGATCTTTCCCTAAATCCTTCTTTTCTTCCATTCCTTTAACTCGATCTCATATGCAGGAGGATATACAGCCTGGTTCAGCCATTGATATTACACAAAATTTATTCGTGGAAAATAAAGGAGAATGGTCATTATTTGCTTCGGCAACAAATATGAACCGATTCAATGGTACTATTAGCAACAATCATTTCAACGAGAATCAAAATCGTGATTCGTTAGTCATTACCAGTCCTCACTTTCACGTGAGTAATAACGAATTCGATCAATTTGACGTAGATATCAAGTATGCACAAGAAGAAGTGAGTTATAATATTGATATTGAAAATGCAATTGATTTCATATCATCTGTATCATTAAGAATTTGATGATATCTGCAGAAATCAGAGTATGAATCATTAGAATGATTCGTATTTGAGTTCCACATAATTTTGGAAGTGTAATAGGAATCGTTCAGTGTTCTGCATTCTTTAATTTGCAGAAATGAAAGCTTAAGCGATTTTACTCTTATATAAATCGTGTTACTTCACTGGTTCCGTGAATATTAACACTACACGGCATGGGTGGCTTGGGTAATTTTAATTACTTAGATAAATGGCGGAGAATAACTCCCTATAAAGCAAAATGACAAAAGTGGTGGATAGGATAAGAATGGATAAAAGTCGAGAAAGTTTAGTGTTCAAGCATGCAGACTATTAAACAAATGTCTCCCTGTCCCATGTATCCCTAATTTTGTTCCTAGTCACAAGAAATGAATCGATAATGAAGGGAAGCTTGACCAAGAAGTAGTTCCTTCTGTCCCCATGGTACTCTCTTATACAGAGGATTACCTCGACAATACCAAGAATAAACTATGGTGGTTGAGTTGTCGATCATTCGCTTGTAATAATTTTCTTTCTTTTTTGCTTATGACAAGAATCTGTGCTGTTAATATTATTGAAGTTATCTTTTTTTTCAAGGCACTGAATGCTGCTAGGAACTACTGGAGAAACGATGATAGGCTTACTGCAGGAGAAAACATTTTGGAGCTGAAAGGTTAGAATCTTTCTTCTTCAGATAATGTCATACTATTTCCAATTAGAATGGCATTTTAATTTCTGTCAATTCATAGCGTGATAAATTTTTGCAATTATTGTTAACTTTTTTCATTTTTGAGTTGTTAAATTTTATTTTGAATTTTTGTTCGATCAGTTGGAGTATTACTATCGGAAAACATTCAAAATAGACTTCTCTCCGACCTATATGGGTAGCATTTCTTTGAACTAAAAGAAGAAATCTTTCAATGT
>NW_018108181.1:1261937-1278824 GCF_000183805.2 Loa loa | reverse complement strand
AACGGAAGGTATTCCTCCATTTGTTTAGTCTAATTTTTTTTGTTTTTATTTTTAATTTTTAAATTATATTATTGTTATAGTACAACACATTAATCAATCCTTTAATGCATGCAATAAATTAAGTTTTTTAAAATATTTTGCAATTTTTTTTTTTCTAAAACATCTTTCGTTTCCTTCATTTCTTACCCAATCAACTTTTCTTATCATTAATGATAAGAATGATTTTAGTGTTGCTTGTACTATTTTTTATTTTTTCTTTTATTTTACTTTCTTTTTTGCTTATGACAAGAATCTGTGCTGTTAATATTATTGAAGTTATCTTTTTTTTTCAAGGCACTGAATGCTGCTAGGAACTACTGGAGAAACGATGATAGGCTTACTGCAGGAGAAAACATTTTGGAGCTGAAAGGTTAGAATCTTTCTTCTTCAGATAATGTCATACTATTTCCAATTAGAATGGCATTTTAATTTCTGTCAATTCATAGCGTGATAAATTTTTGCAATTATTGTTAACTTTTTTTCATTTTTGAGTTGTTAAATTTTATTTTGAATTTTTGTTCGATCAGTTGGAGTATTACTATCGGAAAACATTCAAAATAGACTTCTCTCCGACCTATATGGGTAGCATTTCTTTGAACTAAAAGAAGAAATCTTTCAATGTAGATCGAACTCAAATCAATTCGATTAGCCGGAAACGAGCTGTTGAAGAATGTTTGGCTGTTTCAAATTGCTCTCATAATGGCCATTGTATTGGTGAGTAGCGAACATTTTTTCATTTCATTTTTTCACTGATCATTGTTTCCAATAAACTTATTATTATTATATTGCCTGCTATTTGATCTTTTCATGATGCAAACTTTAAAATTCGTTTGCAATTTTCATTCACTTTAAAAAAGGCTTCCATTAGCAGTTTTTAATTTCGAAAAAAATTTTTCCGCACTTTAGGCCTGAACATTTGCCACTGTAATGTCGGGTATATGGGGCCCGACTGCGCGCAAATATCGTGCTTGGCATTAAGAAACTGTTCAAGGAATGGATATTGCATAGCACCGAATGTTTGCAAGTGCTTCGATGGCTGGCAACACCACGACTGTTCAGAGCCGACTTGTCATTTGGTAAATAATTGCACTGGGCATGGTACTTGCGTGTCGCTCAATGAATGTAATTGTGACCCAATGTTTACAGGTTGGAATTTTCAGGCTTGAGAAGATTCAAAAATTATAATCCTCTGTTTCTGTCGGCTGAAATTATGATCCAAATATTTTTAAGAAAAAATAGAAGCGCCAAATCAAAAAAAGAGGTCCATTACTTGATGGTGGGTACTCTTATGTATACAGTAATGAAAATGGCTTTATTAATTAATTTCAGTGCACTCAAAATACTATTAAATACTGACTGTGAGTTCCGAAAAGTCCTTAGCCAAAAGAAACAAATGATTCTTCTAAGTATCAATAGATAATTCATTTTTAAGTTTCATGTCTTTTTAAGGAAGCACAAAGATTTTTAGGTGTTGACTGCAGCAAACAGATCAGTAATTGTTCAAGCGCAAATTGCAACAATCACGGTTTATGCATCAACAGTAAATGCGTTTGTGAAACCGGTTGGACAGGACAGTTTTGCTCGAGGGCACTATGTGATCAGTTGAATAACTGCTCCGGTTCAGGCACCTGCATTCGACCTCAGGTCTGCGAATGTTTCCATGGATTTGCTGGGGATGATTGTTCAATTTTTGAAGGTCCGACCCGCGACTTTTGCGATGCCAAATGTATTCACGGGCATTGCAACTCTAATACAAGGTTTATCACTTTCGTGTTATTTTTACTTTAATATGACGTGCCTTCTTGATACCCTACTGAAGTATAAACTTTGACGTACTCCTGGAACCTCATGTTTTATATTCTATCATAGTAATAATGATAATTAAATCAATTCATTACCCTGAAATCCTGTACTCGACAAATTGATTTGTGACGAAAAAGTTCTTTAATTTCCCTGCATGAGATGATAACGAGAAACTTTAACTGCATTTAAATCAAAAGAGAGCAATTTGCATATTATCATTGGAATAGATAGAAGAGTCGAGAGGTTACCTACTTCGAGAAAGTTTACAAAATAGACAAAATTTAGCTAATTCGTTTTATAAAGCGAACAAAAAGCTAATGAGAGAAAATTCTTACTCTCCAAGAAATATTCAGTGGTTACGGTAAAGTTGCTGAATAATTTAGATTAGGTATTAGAAATTTAGATTAGGTATTAGAATTAGAATATGAATTATAAAGGCATAAGTAAGCTATAAATGGAAACAAATATTAAAACTTGAAAAATTACGATCTTCGTTTCATTGCTAACTGATATGTCCGTTGCAAGCGGGCGGTAAATTTGTCATACGAACAGGTAGCTGCTTACGGAACTTACGGACTTACGGAACACGTAAGTCTTAACTTAACTTACGGAACACGAGCATATTGTTTACGTTTCTGATGGACGAATAGGTGAAAAAGTTCTAATACTGATTTCAAATCACAATGTCGCCTTTGTTCATTCACTGTTTGAACATTCGAAAATTTTAACATTTATTTAGAACTTGCATATGTCGTGATGGTTGGACTGGTCAAAGCTGCGACATTTGCGCTGTTGAGAAATGCGACGTAATGTCAGTTGTGTTGTATGTTTTACCAACAGCTGCTGGAATTCATCAGAAGGGAAAAGATATTTTGGTTTACGGCAATGATTTACCTTTGTAAGTAAGCAAGATTTTTAAAAATAACAGAAAGCGATGAACAAATTTATGAGCGCAGAATGGATTATTTTTACAGACAGCTGTAGAAATCTGATACATACTATGAACTTCTTTCAACTCTCCAAGAAATATTCAGTGGTTACGGTAAAGTTGCTGAATAATTTTTAAACTTTGACACTTTGAAATCTTACTAAAATTGTATCCACGTGCAACTTAATTTTACCATTAACACTGTAGTTGATAAACATTTCCATTATTAAATAGACGAGAAATTATATTGAAATGATATTCAAGAATTATGTTTTCAGCGTACCATCAAAACGTTACACGTGTTTGTATGGTAGCACAGCGTCCGATGGTTTCTATGTTTCATCGTCGTTAGTACGTTGTACAATTCCAAGTTTAGCCTTGCCAGGTCGTTATCTGTTTAATATCATCCCATATGGATCCGATAAAGCTGTTCCTTTTCTCGACAAGCGTTTGGTATGTACCAATTCAATTTCACGTAATACTAACCAATGTTTAATGTAGTGATGGATAAAGCTGTCAGTGACAGATGAACATTTGGATGGGCATTAATTCAATTTACATCTATTCATATGTTCTTATTTGCAGATCCATTTCACTTTATATAATGAATGCAATCAAGCAGATTGCAAAGGCTATTGTTTGGGAGCAATTTGTGTATGTCCTATAGATCGAGATGGTCCATTTTGTGATCAGGTGACGATTTTATGTTACTGCCTAGTTTTTTTTTTCAGTTTAGTCTTTATATATTAAATTTTTAAGGACTGTTCTCGGAAATCATCTCTAATTACTTCTTTATAGAGCATTTGCCGAGTAATAGCATTGCAGTTAAATATTGAGATTACTAAAACTAAATGTATTTTAACTTGAGGAGTTAAAAGATTCCTGTAAGAGGCAAACTTGACTTTAGTCACTGTTTCGAAAAACTGAATTAAAATATTTCTCAAGAATAAGTACGCTGTGTTACCAGCGTTAGCATAACCGATTGCGCTACAGTTCTGGCTCATTACAATGTAGGAAAACTTTTTCCTGTAAATTATTTTTTAGACAAAAATTCGACCAAAATTGGATCGTGAAATTTTGAGCAATGAAAAATTAACAAAGGCTGTAGAAGGCGAACCGTATACTGTCAAAATGCCTGTTCAGGTTTGTATAATACTTCTAATAATTCATATTTAATGAATTATGGCCAAATTTAATATCCAATCAAAAAATTAATCTCACTTTTTATTGCTTAAATGTGCTTGGCTTTTTCAAAATCACACAGTTAGCACTTATTAAAATTCCAGAATATTACGGACTCCTCTATTTATACATTCCAAGAACTGTATATAGTTTCCCTGGCTTGAAACCACGTGAAACATCAATTTGCTTTAGATAAGCTGAATGTCAGAGTCAATTGCTATTTGATTTTTGTTTAGTATCACTTTTCCGAAAAATCTGGAATTTTAATAAATACCAATTAAATACAATTACTGTTTGACATGTGTTTAGCAAGAGAATACGATATTCAATGTTGAAACAGATGCTCATGGAATGATAATTTATCCGAACGGCATGGTATTTTGGGCGCAGCCAATCGGACGTGTCCAGCCATATACTGTAAACGTTACTGCTGCTTCGCTCACCGGTGGATTCGCGATTAGTTGGAATTTAACTGTTAAGCCGATGTATACCCCAGTGATCACTAAGGTGGAAAGTGCTGACGACTCAAATATGAAAATAATTAGTGGAGTCGTTAATTGCAATACAAAAGTAGGTTCCTACTTCAAATGCTAAATAGGATAACAAAGATAGTTAAAGAATAATATTGTACATTACTTTCAATAATATTGCACATTACTTTTTTGAAGTAGTGGACAAAGTATGTTTTATCTTAGCAAAGTAATTATTTCAGAAGCTAAAAATAAGTTTGTCCAAAAATATCCAGTTTGTCTAATTATATATCTTGTCCACAGTGCTTTAGGAAGCTATTACAGCTTATCGGTAAGGTCCCGGTAAAAATGCTGGTTTATCAGGATGGTAAGCTGGTGGCAAATGCCACAACAACAAGTAAGAGTGATGGTCGCTTTAGATTTGAATACTATCCATTCGATGAAACGATCTCAACATCAGTGGTTTATTGCTATTTCTACTTTGTCTAATAATCTTTTTACTGATATTTTTGTTCATTTGCTTACATCGGGGTATTTTATAATATTCCATCTTACCGAAGAAGGCTATTGAGCGCAATTGATAGAGAAGCTGAAATGAAAGTAAAGTAAAATAAAGTAAGGATGAACTATAAAGTGAGTAAAATGCAATAAGCAGTACAAAGTTTATTCACTAGTTGATCTCAGGAGAAACATACTAGGAATTATGGGTTATTCCTAAAATATTGTGATATGGATTTTTTCAAAGTGAATTAACTATCGTTAATATCAATCACATACTTTGCTTATATAATAGGTTGTGGTGCATCCTGGTGCAGCAAAACCTGATGCAATTACATCGTCCAATAATGCAACGTGGGCTGCACATAACTTTGATATTGAATATGCTCCTAAAATAAAAATGAAACCAGGCGAACAAATTGATGAAGAATATCAGTTAAAAAATAAAGGCGAAGAATTGCTTCTGAACTGTCAGTTGGAATTAATTATACCACGTGATAAAGTACAAATTGCAAAATACGAAAAGGTTTATATCTTTGAATACTATTCAGGAGTAAGAATGCGTGAGAGACTTCGGGAATACTATCCAATCAAGAACATATGTGGTGTGATTCTAAACAAGTCTCTGTTCTTTGTAAATTCAAACTTCTCATGACTCTAGGATTACATAACCCGAGGAAACTTTGAGTATCTCCCCTTGTTTTTCAATCTTTCTGATTGTTGTTAATAGTTACCAAACGCATAACTTCGATAACTGTGAGCTTTTTTTTTCCCAAAAGATTGCTCAGTAGTGTGATTTCTTTTTCTCGAAATTTCTTTTAATATTTTTGAAACATTCAAATCTTTAGATAGTAAAAGGTATAACAATTGGTGAATCAAAGTCAATGAAGGTTACATTTGCTGCTAGCAGTACGCTTGATGGCACTACTCTTATCCTTCAATTCAAATGCATCGATACACCCAAGAAACTAATCAGGTGCAACGAAGTATTATCTCACGTACCTCAAAACTAATCACCAATTGATAATTTGTTTTTTCGAAAATTAAATTTCGGAATTGTTTTAATAGATAAAAGGTTTAAAGAAATGTCAGGCATTTTTTTTTCTAAATCATTTATATTTCAGTCAGCAAATAGAAGTTGACCGGGAAAGACCGATATTTGCATCATATCCATCGGAGATACTTATTTCCACTCCACCAAGAATACCACCGAAGATTATTACGGTTTTCCTGTTTATTCAATAAGTTTTCTAAAAAACTAAGAATTAAATGGAGGGAGAAATTCTTTCTCTTCTGTTCCGATCTTTAAGTTTATTTATTCTTGTTTATAATTCTCTCAATATTACACTAATTCACTTATTTTTATGCACTCGAAGAAAATTTAAGGTGAATATTATAAATAAAGAGGGTTATCGATTTGTCGCTGCGCCACGAATTTCCATTCAACCTGACCACAGTCCTTTATTTCTGGTATCTACCAAACCACTGATGCAAAATATCATGGAATTCAGCAGTCCGGGATCAATGCTTACACTCTTCCTCAGCTATCGACTGCTATTAAATGGAGGAACTGTAAATTGGACGACTGCTGGTGACTTGATTTTATTCGATGGAAATAAGGTGCTATTGAATTTCAGTAGAAACTGCAAGTTTATGACTTTGGATGTTTGAATAGAAGTGTAGAATAATTACGAACATTATTAGTCAATCTGAGACTTCCATATTGATTGATTTCCATTGATTTATTTCATAACAACAATAACATCATCAGAAAAAGTATTCTCTATGTTGACACAAAATAATTTCAACAATTTAAAACTTCAAACATGAAACTAAGCAAAATCTTTCATGTTACTAAGCTTAAATTATTCTCTTCAAACTACTTTTTTTCCTTTATTATTGCATCAAATGTCTTTTACAGCGACTGTTTACGATAGAATATTTTAACTATGCCACTTCGGATTTATTTGATTTCCAAATAACAGTAATGGACGAACTGAGCGTGTTGGATCCAACTCATGTTGTTAGTGATGCGGAGATAATGCTCCGGAATGATATACTTGGCTATGATGATAAAAGGAAGACAAAACCAAATGGTATTTGATTTAAGAATATATAATCAGGAAAAGAAGTGGTTAAGATTTTTGATGATAAGAAGGATAAGTGTTACTTTCATAATAATACGCAATGCTGAAACTGAAATACCTTAGAGGCCCCTAGAGCGTTTATTGTGATGATGGAGTAATCAGAAATTTTAGTATAGTATTCTTTGCTGTTTGTACAAATGGTATATCTCTTTGGCAGTAATTATACAGTGGCGTTCAATTGAGAATAATTCAAATCTTCTTGCAGAACCCGTTGTATTTTTCTCCATTATTGAAGGAACATATCAGCTTACTGTTAAATCTCCGACTCATGTATCGGTCACTATGATCGTCCAGGTATTCGAACTCTTTGATCTATCTCTTTGATAGTTTTTCAATCTCTTTGGATTTTATTTAGTTAATAATGAGTCAAAAAATTGATTTCAGCCATCATTTATTAATTCCTCATTAGTGGTGTTTGCTCCAATTACTTCACCTTATTCTCCAGTTGTTGAAGATGGAAGATTATTGTTGGAAGAAATTGATGAACAACGAAAGGTAAAACTCAAACTTTGACTTTTGAAAGGTTTCGGTTCCAATGAAATTTTAAATTTCTGGATGCTCTCATATTTGAAATCCAAAAAGATCTTTTCATTTTAATGCATACACGTATTATTTCCTTCGATAACTAATTTTTGTGTTAAATTCGAGTTCTTTTATCATTCACGAAATTTTGCTGTCATGGCCATTGAAATTTTTTGGAGGATAAAAATGCTTTCGTTTTTACATGAATTTTTGCAGGTTCCATTCCCTAAGCTCCATTTTACACCATCCACAATACTGGTACCCGTGAATGGTACAAAAGAAGTGAAGTTGTTGATAAGCAGTGATTCGAATGGCCCAAGTGATCATACAGCTTTTTTACCCTCTGTTGAAATTCATGAGGAACATCTTCCATTTACCTTCGCAACGGTTCGTTGAATTTTGTGCTTGAAACTTTGATATAAATAAAGAAGTAAACAAATAAAAGTATAAAACTTGAATTGAATTTCTGGATTAAAAGAAACTGTTTCAGTCAGCGCATACCAAAGATGAAAGAAGTTTTACAGGCTGATCTCAGGAATGGACTAGGACTTGGGGATGGCTATTACATGAAGTGCAAGCTGTCGCGTGTATCGAATCAGGCAGTAAAGAAAACTCCATGCACTGTTTTTGCATTACAAATTCCTTATATTTATACAGTACCAACCTCGATATCAAATTATGCACGGGATATTGTGATACTGGCTGATAACAGGAATAAGACAAGTGATAAAGTTCATCTCTGCGAGGGTAATTCGTTTTCAATTATTTGCTCAGAAGCAAAACTGATTGACAATTGGTACTGATACAATTGTCCAAGAACTTTTGGTTCCTTAAACTTTTAGGACTGCTTACTTCTTTTCTTTCTAAAATTCTACCTTCCATTTGAATGTCTAAAGAATGAATTCAATCGATTAGCTTTTCTGTATTTGGATCTCTACGATTGCTATTGTCGTAGACAGCATCTTTCTGCAGAATGTTGACAGATGCGCTTGCTAGGGTTGAGATGGCTCTTAATGTCGGTATCTTTTTAATTATCAATGTAAGATGACCAAAAGTGGTCCAAATTTTTGTGCATTTTGGTAATCTCAGTTGGTTTGCAAATTGCATCAAAAGAAGCGTCAATTTGGACCAAAACTACCATCTACTGCAACTGTGCAATGAAGACGAAAGAGCGTTGTCGTAGACAGTATGTTTCGGCAGCAACTTGTGGCACTGCTTGGAAATACATTCCGGATGATACAGTATCACTACAAACAACAGCTATGTTCATTGTATTTATGGCGGAATGTCGAACGGCTGGAGTCGACTTTCATAAAATCAGACAATTTCTTGCGTAAATTTTGCAATGATCTTGAATAGATAGTTCAAAATATTGATTTTCCAAAATGAATGCATCTTAGGAAGTGATCTATCAATGATTATATTTCTTTTTGTGTTTCAAAGCCTATAAAAAGGAAGTCTGTTGCAGACAGTTGTTTGAAAATAAAAATTCCCATATCTCTAATTTTCTAATTTTGACACTGAATTAATTTGTACAGATGTGCTTCTTCACTGGATAGTCATTGCCCGGTATCACAGGAGCGACATTTTACCAAAAATAGGTCCTCATGGGAAAGTCAACAAAGAACACAGTTTTTCGATCAGGTGATTGGGTTTTGATAGATGTTCATTTTCTATTCAAACATAATCCATAAATAATGACAATATTTCAGTCAAAATGCTATTCCGATCTTATTCATTCTTATTCGATCTTATTCAAAAAAGTTGAAAACCGATTTTATTCACTTAATTTTAAGATCGGAACTTTTTTTGGTGCAAAGCGATTTCCATCCAAATGCAATCAAAAAATACCCTCCAAGTATAGAGGAATTTGGATACCATGTTTGATTAGATGATTTTAATTGAACAGACTGATATGTCCTTTTTGTTCTTATAAATTTGATTATTCGCAAAGAGTTTTAGACATGTATAATGACAAGAAGTTAAAAAAGAAAAAAATTATGTGGGAAAAAAGAAACGGGAAAAGAGCTAAATCTTTGAATTTCAAAAATTTCAATATTTCAGCTTGCCATGGTTAGCGCACAGGCAGATGAAATATTGCAGAAATATTTTCCGGTTTTGAAAGTGATGGCATCACAAACGGTAGATACAGTAGCCCTATTCAATGCGTTTTTTGAACGGCTTAATGTTAGTTTTCTTAATGCTTATGTAAGCATAAAGTACTGCTAATCCTTGCAGACTTCCACATATTTAAACAAGTTTCTATCAGTATATTTTCAGTATGTTTAGAGGGAATCTCCTGTATAACACAGTATAATATTCTCTGTATTCCTTTGTCAGATCATATATGTGTTTATTAAAAACAGAAGATTGGCGATAGGAAGGAGAACCTTCCGATCGAACTTTCCACTATTACCGGCTAGTCGGAAAAAAATTCCGGCTAGAAACACAGTTAGGGGACACAATTTAACGATTTTGAGATATGGACTGTTTCGTTTAAAAGTCTGCATGCTTTAATGCTAATTAAATTTCTCTATCCGATCCCTCAAATTTAGTTTCTCCATTGTCCCTTTTCCTCGTTGTTTTATGTCCAGTTGCTGTCTATCACTTATTCCTGCAAAAGTTGCTTATTAGCCATATCATCTATCATAAGATGACGCTTTCATCCATTCGGAAAATTTAATTTAAAGAATTAGCGAAAAGGTGAAATTTTATGATCTTGGAATTCTTTATAGCAAAATCTTTGTAGGACTTACTGCCATTCAAGTATTTCGATGAAATTAATGATAGGCAATGGTTCGACAAATTTTTCGAAAGTATATCCGAATCATCAGAAGATGGGCTTGCAATTAGTGAGACCGAATTCAGAAAATTAAAAGGTGATTTTTACCATTGAATGAATATATTTAGTATATATTATAATTTGGTTTCAAAGCAATTGCATCAGTTGGATTTGATCATTTCTAAGCATTTGATTCTTTTCTGAATCAACTTTACCATACTTTATTTTGTTTAAGACGAGAAAGGAGGCGCAATTCTGGCACATTATTGGAACTCTACAGTTGTCCAGTGGTCTACAATATCGAGCCTCTCCTCGAAAGCTAGCTTTACTGGCATGAAATTCACAGATGCTCGAGAACTGATTGTTAGCTCAGATCGATTGAAAACACTTACAAGACAGGTATGTCTCTTTGCGAGTATAGTTTTTTAATGTACGAGTTTGAACAGACTTGAAAGACCATTATAAATAGAATTAGTGGGAAATTAAAAATGAAGAAGATTGAAATAAGATACAGATGAATTTTAGTATGGTGCCGATAATCCATTCGCGTTGCTTCATGAATACATGGGAAGGTTATTATCGTGGCCATCGGAAAATATTTCTGGTTCGCAACAAATCTTAACACTTGGAAAGAGTTATGAAGACATTTGTGCCTATGCTTACAGTCTGATAGCGCCCGAAAAACCGTATGAAAACAGTGAATTTCATATTAGACTAAAAGTGATTAACAAAAAGGTTTGAAATTTTAATCTTTTTATGGGAACAGGCGTCTAAAACACCGATATTTGAATTAATTTCGCACTGAAGTAATGCACTCTCATGCATTATCTCTGAGCTATGCCACCACCGAGGGGTCTCCTCAAAAAATGTTAAGATCTTTTTGATAATTATTATGGAACCATGAAATTATTTTAAAACTTCCTTCTAATGACAGCAACCAGCTGATAGTGTGCGTCTTCCAGGAATCTAAATATTCAGAATTTTCAAATAATTTTCCTTCCAGAATGAACCACTGGAATCTGTGAAAGTAACATTAGAAATGATTCAAAGTGGTGCTTATATAGCACCAGGTGTTGACACAACATTCATGCAATTTCGGATTGGAGCGGTTACACTGGATGGAATTGGCAGCATTGATCGTGCTTCGAAACTGCCACCAAATGCATCATTTGTCGCAATCTGGAGCCTGAAGCCGGTCAAAAATATGCGGTTGATTCGTGAAACTGAATATCAAGTATGCTATTAAATAACAAATTAGAGAAAAAATCTGGCATCAACACAGGAAGTATCACAAAAGGATACATAGAGAACTTTCATGATGCACAAGCGCTTCGAGATAAGTTCATCGAAATATTTAAGATCGAGTACACAGTCATTTGAAGATTTAAACTGGAACTATCTACAAATAAGCTTTATGAAACTGAAAGTAATAAAGCAATGCCAGAAGCTCCTTAATGTTATTTTTGGTTACCTTTGAAAACTTTGAGTTAATGTATATGTGATTGTTTTTGAATTTCTGGTTAGAGGATTATGTTTGTCAAGTTTTGCTAGCAACTTTTCTGCTTGGAATTAGTACTTTTGTAAGAATCCGGAAAAAATTATACCATATTTGATAGCTGCTCCTTGACTGATATAGTTCCAGGCAGTTGTGATTTTGAAATTTACGCAAAATGGTCGCAGAAGCGTGCAACGAATAGCGACACAGACGGTGACGTTTCGACCACGACCATCGCTCAAAATTTATTACTTTATCTCAAACTTAACGCGTTCGGAAAATGCGAAAAACGTAAATACTTCTCTGCCCATGTTTAACGTGATGATCGCTTTTATGAACACGGGGTAAGTTATATTTGAGATATGCTTTGAAATGGATACATTGCAAACAAGTTATTTTGCAAATTGCACATCATAGGTGATTATCCTCTTCTTTTATGCTATGGTTGAGGAAAATAAAACCAATAAGATAAATGAAGTTTTCAACATTTATCAAACTATCTTAATCGTAAATAGCTAACATCATGTGAGCGAAATTAATTTGTCTGGATTCTTGGTCGGTCTTTTCGATCTTTTCCAGAAGATCGTTTTTCAATGATATACTCGAATGCAATTGTGATATCAGGTAAGTAATACAATGAATACCAAATAGCCGTGAGCAAACCATTAGTTTTGATTTCAGGTTGCTTAAGACCCGGAAGGTATGGGAGTTAGAAATATGTCCGAGCAATCAAAATAACTTGAAATTTATGAACCATCATGAATCTATAGTTCGCAATTCCAGTTACTCGAATCTCAAGAATGTCAAAGTGGAGGAAATCCGATTGTCGGTACTGTCAGCAGATAGCATGAAAAATTTCTTAACTTATCGAATTAGTGGCATTATCAGTGGTATTGGCATTGAAAACAGGACTCTTTCCGATTTACACTTCATAATCGCAAATATCGAGTCCGGAAAAACTGTTAATGCTATGTACAATATTTCGACTGACATTGGGCAGGCAAAATTTACTTTTAATTCGTTAATCGTTCGCAATAACTTGAATGATACTCGAATTGTATGATGTGTTGCAAATTACAAAATGATGAACACATCTTTCCGTTTTGATTTGAGGTTTTCAATCGATAATTTTATATTTATATGTATGTCGTACTGAATATTTCTAATGAATACTGTAATCATAGCTTAATTTTTGTTATATCACACTGTAAAATAAAGAGCTTTGGCACATTTGAATTGTTTGTAGAGGGGAGTAATTCGTGACCTCAAGATGACGACTTCGATGAATGGCGAACTTATTGAACTCGAAGATACTCAAACATTTACTATCCAGCAGTTTATTTCACCAACCAAATTTCTAGTTTCTCTTCAAACGAATTCAGCTTTATTGTTTTACTACGATATGCAGAGGGCGGTAATGCGTACCATTGCGCCATTGATCTTTATCAGTGTAATATCTTTTTTCATTCGTTTCGAAACAACATTTTACTATTCTTCCATTAAATGTTTTGGTTTTAAGTTATTTCGAAAAGATATGAAAGCTAAGCAGTTATTGCTTAAAATATTATCTCTTCTGAATGTCATTTCTAACATCAATCAAATATTCAGGTCATTTCAGATTTAAAAAAAAATTCAGGCCAAGGAAAAAAGTGGTAGCACTGATGGGAAACCTTTTCGGCAGCAGACTGCATTATTTCGATTCAGTCAATCACAACAACAACTTACATCATTTTATGGACGAATTCCATATCCAGCTGATTTGGAACACGAGTTCGAAGTATTGCGAGTGAATCAGGTTGGCGAAAATGGTATGCTAAAGCTCGTCGATCCGCGATATATTTGGAGTTCAAATACTGATCCGGTAAATCATCTCAAAAACCGTCCCACTACATAACCTTAATGATTTATGGCACTTATACGAAGTAGATTGAGAGAAATGTTATACTAAATAGGTACATTATGACAAATGGAATTGAGATATAATCATAAAAAGAGATCTCACACAGCATGAAAAGGCCTACTTTGAATACATCTCAATAATCGGCATTTCCTATGGTTTACGATACTTCAAAACTTCGAAAAGAAATCAAGTGCTCTTCGATTTTGTCTTACATATTGTTACTGGAATTAAGCCGGACAAATGATCGGTGGCCGACTTCTTACTGTGTGTTGAATCTGGTAGGTATAATACGTTTTTTTTTGAGCTTACCGCGACATACCAATGATAAAGGCGTGAACAGAAAAAACTCACATGTCGAAAAATGGCAGCTGGAATGGTTAGTTATGAAAATACAATTCATTAATAACAGTAGTATAGCAAGATATATAAATCTTTTAGGAATTTGTTCATTTTATCGATGATAATCCATCAGGAGCATCTGAATCTATTGCGTACGAAATTATTTATGGTAATGCGGAACTATTCCTCCGCCCGCGTTTCGAATTTCCTATTTACAATATTCCACTGGTAACTGAAAATTGGCCGCATGTTGGCGACGAGATTGCCCGCATTCAGGCTACTTCAGCAAGTCAATCAACCATTCGTTACGAACTTTACTCAAATTTCAGTGAAATGGATGATTATTTCAGCATAAACCCAGAAACTGGTGTGATTTACCTTAGATACATTGATTAAACATATTGGAAGCAATGATTACGTACGTACCTTAAGGCGGTATCCTTTGAATGAGTAGTAGAGGGAATTAATTTCATTCACATTTCTATTAATTTGAGGCCTATTTCGACATAATTCCATTTCTATTGTATATCAGACCTACATTAAATCTTCTAACTAAATTTTCAAAGCAAATTAAAAGAAAAAAAAACTAAAATGTAGCATAAATTGAAGCGTAGGCGTTAGATAGTTGACATTGGAATGTTTGATAGCAGCACTCGGAATTTTTAATATTTTCAGGTATCATAAACTTAAGAAAAGAAATGCTACCTATAGAAATAGAAAATAGTTACTGTGCCACTGTTCGAGCAATTGATGATCATGGACGTTCTGAGACAATTGCAGTGACCATTGGATTCGATGGTTTTGTCAGGGAATGTCACAAAATCGACAACTTTAGTGGCCTTCAATCTCTCACTCACATTCCTCTTCATTCTCGTTCTTCAAAACCTGTTGTAGAAATTGGTGTTACCAATGATGGCACTAGGTATACTTCAGAAATACCGCAACTGTATTTCTCGTCCTATGTTGCAGCTTCTTCACTTTCTTCAACTTTGCCTTCAACAACAGCAAAAATCAATGAAGCGAAAAATGATGGGTATCGAGTAACGTCCTCAGTAACAAAGAAACATGGATATACGAAGTTGATAGCCACGCAATCAATTTCTGATTCCAATCGCAGATCCGATTTAACTTTAGGTTCGATCATTCCTTTACAGCTGCCTTCAAGTGTTGCTTCTGGCTCCAGAACAAACCCTGAATCGGACTTAAGCATTGTTCCTGGCACAAGTTCCCCTGCTAATGCTATAAAAAATGATTCAAATGACACTTTTTTCTTTACTGAACTTGGCACAACTAATGATACCAACAAGAGTGTTAGCTTCTCGACAGGTAGGTCATACAGGACGCGTATAATTGGAAGTACCAATGAAGGTATGTTGCTACCCCGTGAAGAAATTCATAGCGAATCCGATAGAACTAATGAGGGAGGAATCACATGGAGCGATAGCTTTAGTTCTGGAAGTGAAGATGAGAGCACCTTAAATGAACGAAAAGGCAGACTGTGGTATAGCACCGGTCAACAAAGCGATGTTTCCAGCACGACCAAAATCGACCCATACAGTATATTTACAGTTGGCCAATCTCGTATTTCACTTAAATCAGGAGTTAGCACTGTTTCTTTTATTAATCGTGGTGCAGATGATAGTTCCGGAACTACCGAAGACTCAGATATCAGCTCGCTTACTGAAAAGGATGTATCAAACGAAGGTTCTGAAAAATTCCCGAACTTTTATTCCTTATTTTCAACCGAAGCGTCCGTTGAAAAAGGTCTGTTTTCGCTTACTACACTAGCACCTCGTCGTCAAATTATTCAGTATACGGAATCAAGTTACAATTTCAGCACTGCAAACACTATCTACTTCTATTTGCCTAGTGGTAATTTAGAAGTAGAATTACCATCTTCAGAAAATAATAGGAAATCAATAATTACAGGTGTAACACGGAATGATGGTCCACACACCTACCAACCTCAGGTGACGTCACTTCGCGGAAGCACATATTATAGTCTGATCTCACCTACTCTGCAAATTACAGAACTCTCGGAACAAGGTAATGCAAAAGGATCAAATATTCAGCCTGCAACTAAAATTCCAGTCATTCTTTCTTCTGATGAAATATCTGCGGGTTCCGAGGACAAGGAAAATATCTCAGAGATGGCTTGTCGTCTGAAAGATACACAACCTATATGGAGTCTCATTTGTGATCTTAGCAAAACATCGAGCATTAGTGGGTATTGAAAATAAGAAGCAAAAAAGAGTTTCGAGAAAAAAATGTTCGATAGAGACCATCCCAAAATTTACATATTTGTGCTCGTGTTGCCTTTAAAAACTAAGTTCCACGATTGTTGTGGTATCAAGAAAAACAACCGGAAAGTTGATCTGTCGTTGTTATCATTGTAAATTCTACAGCCAATGATTAATTTTGCTTCTATAAAGAGAGCTTTCTAATAATTTAGGGAAGCGAGAAAAAAGATGTGAAAAGTAGCAAAATTTCTTGAGTAAGGTTCTGAAAAACCATCCAGTGAAAAATTATCACAATTCCGGTTCTAAAGAATCATCCAGTGAAAAATTATCACAATTCCGGTTCTAAAGAATCATCCAGTGAAAAATTATCACAATTCCGGTTCTAAAGAACCATCCAGTGAAAAATTATCACAATTCCGGTTCTAAATAATCATCCAGTGAAAAATTATCACAATTCCGGTTCTAAAGAATCATCCAGGGAAAAATTACCACACACCCGGTTTTTTTTTTTTGCTATTTTCCATTTTAATTGTGTACTATTT
>NW_018108181.1:1257904-1261362 GCF_000183805.2 Loa loa | reverse complement strand
CATCCAGTGAAAAATTATCACAATTCCGGTTCTAAAGAATCATCCAGTGAAAAATTATCACAATTCCGGTTCTAAAGAACCATCCAGTGAAAAATTATCACAATTCCGGTTCTAAATAATCATCCAGTGAAAAATTATCACAATTCCGGTTCTAAAGAATCATCCAGGGAAAAATTACCACACACCCGGTTTTTTTTTTTGCTATTTTCCATTTTAATTGTGTACTATTTTTAAAAGAAAGCTAATTCCATCCATAGTTTCTTATTTAAAAAATCATTTTTAATGATAAATGCGTGGAAGACTTTATGTATTGTGTTGTATGTCATAGATGTCAAAAGAATAGAAAAAAAAAAAAAATGTGTTGCAAAGGTATGGCAATACGTGGATTTTATTTAGATGCTATTGATAATGGCAGATGTATTTACATGTTAAGCTTAATGTGCTTTATTGTTGTCAATATTTATCATTGTTCTTTCTCTCATTTTTAATATAACTTGAGTGTTGACGTGTAACTCTGCTACAATATGATGTCATATTATTGTACCACCAGTACATCAGACCATTAAAGTAAATAATGAAGTCTGTTTGCACTGTTTTAGGAAATAGTTCTGCTAGTGTGAAAATGATTTTCGGAAAACAAATCTTTCACAATATGGGAAGTACATAATAAAAGTCATAAATGACTAATAGAAATCAATTAGAAAACGATGACACATGTCACAATGTCGCTGAAATGTACATGGAATTCATAAACATGAAATATTGGAAAAACTGAATGTATTGATTCATGCTTTATAAATCAACACTCTCATATTAAAGTGAACTGAAATCTCTTGACCATGTGCTTTTAAGAATTCGAAACTTATGGCCATAAGTTTGACAAGGATCGAAACTGATGGCTTACAATTATCGCGTTGATTAATTTAAAATTTGTCACCAGTCCTTTGTGCTATTCCAAAAACACGGACTGCCAAATCCCACTCCTAATAGATTTTTTGTGTCAAACATAAAAATTAAGCATGAAATGGTTGTTAGTTCTTCGTCATAAAACTATGAAATATTAAGTCGGTCTTCACCAATTCATTATTCTTCTGTATGAACAGTGGTACCCAAATCACCTTCCTTCGTAAGCTACTGTTAATGATTTAAGAATACGAAAGCAAAAAGAGCACATCGAGCACAATTCTTTTAATTTCAATCAATTTCTACAATACAGCAAAACATACCAAATGATGCATAACGGTTTACAGGCTTCAATGACAAGTTAAACTTTATAAAAAGGAATAATTGCTTCTGGCACTTTTTCGAAATTTCCTGAAATAGTGCAAGATGGCGCAGAAATTCTCTTAATCGTAATACCGTAATCATAATATCATAATCATCATAACATAATGCTGCAATCATAATACATGTTTATAAATCTACAATACGAACACTGTAATTATAATACCATAATCGTACTGCCCTAATTATAATACCGGAACTATAATACTTTATTCAATTATTTAGCAACAATTTTTGCATTATTTGTTATTTAATGAATTAATATTTTAATAATGCCACCTTTTAAAAAATTTAGCATGTAGTATACTAAAATGTATTATCTCCCGTATTATTAATGTCCTGAAATTTTCGAAATTCATTTTGTACCAAAATGCTCAATTATCATATTGAAGCTTAGCAAAAAAATAACATTATAATAATTATTGATAGATAGTAAAAGCTGATAGGGCGACTAGTGGGAAGAAATACTGTAGCTGGCAAAAAGTAATACGGTAATACGGTAGTCTTCTTTTTAAAAAAAGTAATATGGCAATCCTCTAATAAGTAATCCTTTGTTTTCGTTCCCCTTTACTTTTCAATAATAGTGTAAAAATGTTTGAAAAATGGTAATTGTTTAGGTTTATCACACAGATAACTTTGAACACGGCAAAGTCTTTCATTAAAAATAATTTAGAATTTTGACAAATTGCAAAAAAATAAATAAAACAACATTTTTAAATAATTTAAATGGGTCGTTCGAATATTTACATTTATATTTCACATTGACATTGTTACAAATGTTATGAAGTTTTCAAGGAATCCACACTTCTGATGATTACGGATATTTCTTTTTGAAAAAAATACAAAATTCGACATGTAAATTTGGAATGCATTTTACGACTTAACATGTAAAAATGTCTGACAAATCAGCTATTATGAAATATCAACAATGAATAAAATTCTTGTTACTTTATTCAGTAAAATAAATAGAGCTCTGTAGCAAATATGTTCTGGAATTTTCCATAAGACATATTTCCTGGAATTTTCTATAGCAGATATTTTCTAAAATTTTCCATAAGAGATATTTTCTGGAATTTTTTCCATATAATATTCAATGTTTGCTATGATGACGATATTTTGCACTATAATTTCAATACCGCATTCCCAACACCATAATTATAATGCTACAAATTATAATGATGTATTTAAAATACATGGTCGTAATATTTTGACCACAATACCGTAATTAAACCGTAGTTATGATACTGCGATCGTGACATGATATTGTAATTATGACATCGTAATTATATCGTTATTATAAGGCGTAATTATGATACCATAATTATATTTATAATGCCGTAATTACAATACCATTATCATAATACCATAATTTAATACCGTAATTGTTATACCGTAATTATAGTACCAGCGAAGTCTGCGTCTTTAAAAGCAACGAGTTTAGTGCTCAATTAATTAATGCATTGTTTTGATGGTGGCAAATTTTATGATGAATAATTAATTTTTTGGAGAAAACTCAAGGAACTCGTGATTATAATGCAGATAGTAGAAATTATAAAGTGTTGATCGAGTGACAGATGAGTGAAATTTCAATATTGTTTTGACCCTTCCCATTCTATGCTTTTTAAAAATTAATTATTTTCAATGATCGAGTTTCATTTATTCTTATGAAATCTGACTTGGTCTTCTCACATACATTTGAATTGAGATTTGGGTACAGATTTAATGGATTAATTTGGGAGGATAAGTGGAAATAGCAGTGATAATGAAATTTTAGATTTTCAAAGACAGTTTAATTGAGCAATTCAACTTTTGGTTCCATGCGATTGCCTATCTCCAATGGAAGATTTGACTTCATGCTCGTTCTTAGTTACTATCTATTGTTTTTTTTCTCCACGTCTCCTCCTTCTAAACTGACTGATTTCATTTTGCTTTTGAACATCAATTAGATAAGCATCAGATGATAACTACACATATAATTACCATCTTGATATTCAAATGTTTGATGCTTAGAATTTCGTTCGCAGGTTTAGCCCGTAGTAATTATAATTGTCAAACGGATTAGATGAGAAGAGAGGATTAAAGAAAAGAAAAGAAAAGAAAAGAAAAGAAAAGAAAAGAAAAGAAAAGAAAAGAAAGAAAGAAAAGAAAAGAGAAGAGAAGAGAAGAGAAGAGAA
>NW_018108181.1:1252721-1257321 GCF_000183805.2 Loa loa | reverse complement strand
GGAGAGAAGAGAAGAGAAGAGAAGAGAAGAAAAGAGAAAGGAAAATAGATTTGTGTGATGCGATGATACAACAACGCTCTCTCTTCTTTTCTATCTTTAACGTTTTTCCAATACCAACAAACGTTTTCTAGACCTTTTTAGTGCTAATCCTAAAGAGGGAAAACAAAGACGATGCTTAGACAAGCCAATGATTGTCACATATCTCTTTCTTCACTACTCCATTACTCACCCTCTTTTCCTAATTACTCTGTACTAATTCTTCGTCCTTCAGGTTTTCCTAGATAGTTTTTTGTTTTTTTTTTAAATTTGTTATGAGTTTAATAAATGTATTGGAGGTTGTGAGGGTACTACGCAGACAAGTAAAATATTGTTTGAAAGATTCAGAGTTAGCTTGCCAATAAGAAATATCGACGTCCACAAGCTGCCCTCAAGGTTTATCAGTTCGGACGAAGTACTCAAGACCTTACTAAGTTTGGCTTCATCTGGTGCATTAGCAGAACGGTAGTAGAATGCTTTCATGCTAAAAGAGATCTTTTGCTCTTTCACTCCAATCCGCTTCTCTTTACTTCTGTTTATTTTATTTTATTTCATTTCATATCGTCATATTCCATTGTTTAATTCTCCTCATTTCATTCTTATTGATTCCACCGATAAAATCTTTCAGTGTTAGTGCATTTTGTCGTAAAAATTAACGCTTTGCATAATTTAATTTTAGAATTTTTTTCAATTTTCATTCCCAAAGGACTCATCTCCAATCCATTTAATATTGCTTTTACAATTTCTTATTTTATTCTTTAATTTCTGACATTTTCATTAAACTATTTTCCATACATTATTGATTTACAATAGTACTTATCGTCAAAGTACCGAATTAACAATAGTCTTTCAAAAATCGAGAGAATGGTAGTTTAACTAGTACTGAAATATCGATTGGAAAAATGAATTAATGAACATCCTCGCGGATTTAATTAAAGGAATTGTATATTTTCAACAGAAATTGCTTGGAAAGATCATTCTGGAAGATTTTTTCCTTTTTCTTCATAAAGCAATCATGTGAGTTCCTTTATCGGAATTCTTGTTTTAGTATTTCATTATGAAATGAAAGGCTGTTTGAAATACTTTACTCTGCTTTTATCTAAGAAAGACAATGTATCAATTATAGCAATGTAGTTTACTTTCGTTGTAAGTTTAAATCATTAAGTTAGATTGTAAAGTGCTTTTAAACTAGGGAGACCGTAAATCGATATCGATATCGCTTTGAATAGTAAAGCTTATTTTAAAAAAAGTGTTGAAAAATTAACAAGCAAAAAAGCATTCAGTAGGATGAATTTTTCAATTAGTTTCATGCTCTTACTCTCCCCTTTTTTCTTTTTATTCAAATTTCGTACCTGAACAGATAAATTTGTTGATATACGCTGATATACTTTATTGTCAACATGGTCACTTTTGTTATCAGCCTGTTACTACTGGAAATGTGGATATATTGCAGTGACATTAAAAACATTTTTAAGTAAGTTAGACTGAAATGGCTGAGAAAATTAAAGTAAACGATCAATGATTTACTTGATTTGAGTTTTTTAAAATAAGGTAAATTCAATGATTATTCAAATTTGTAGTTAGCGAGAAATTATATTAAGAGAAGGAGGAATAAGAATGTTGGGAATGAATCGAAAGGTATTGCTCACTGCTCTTAAACTTTTCATACGTCAAGAAAATAAATTTTTAATGCTTATTAAATTCCGGGAAATTTTGTTTACTGCTTAGTTTCGACGAGAAATGAAGACAATGAAAAAAGGAAAGCCAAAAACAAAAATATGAAATAAGCCATTAAGGAGATCAATGAGAATTTTAAATGTGCTTTGTTTTACCTGTCTATTCATTAATACTTCCAATTGAATTCGATTGTGCTGAATACGCAAAACTTTTTTCTCTCCCGCATTTAAATTGAGGCTATTCATTATATCAAGTCTAAATCTAAGCCAAATAAAACTAATTATTATTCTTAATCAACAAACTTCTCAGAAACAGACCGCTGAAAACTTTCAAGGTTACGCAAAGATTTCCTTGCAAGATTTCCTTAAACATGCGAATGTTTCAAGGTGAAGGATAGGACAAGAGATTTTGTTTATCCTTTTTACATTCCTTTCAATGCATCACTTCAGATGAATTCTAATGCTGAATTCTGGATTCAATATTGGGGCAACTGACATCGACCTCCTATAGGCTGAGTAAAGAAGAACATTTTATTTGATAGGCCTTTCAGATACCTCTCCTATTTCACTACTTCTAATTCATTAGTTTCGTAGTTTGAAAACTATGCAGTGGATAAGCAGGATATAGAATAAAAAGGAGAGGGCAAAGCATTTTAAAAAGGCCACCAAAAAACATTCCTTTGTGATACGTTTTTAAAAAAGTAAAAAAAAAAGAAGAAAAAAAGAGAGAAAATAAGGGCATCCAAGTCATTATAATAATCATGATCCAATATAAGGGCAAAGAATTGAGGTTTGTACAGGGTAAGTTCTATTATCAGTAATCCTTAGTGAAATACCTGATATCCATGAATATCACTTTGCATACCTTCGGTACACCATTATACTTGATGAGTTCTTGCCAAAATTAGTGTAGATAATAAAAGAAGGTGAGGAACACAAAGGAATATTCCACATGATGGAACCTTTATGACTGACTGATTATTTCAATTCGAAATTAAACATGAGCTGCGAATTTAGCAGTACCTTGGCAGCGGAATTGGCATTTTCTCATTTTCATCATTTCAGCTTGCAACGTCCTGCAAACGTTTTTAGTCAAAGCTTGATTATTAAAATTTCAATATGTCAAAAGTTTCGAGTATTCTAGCAAAAGATAGAGATTGTAAATCTACCTCTAACTATTACCTCCCTTTTGGCTAAGATATTTTTGTAATAGAAATAACAATATCAATTTTTAATTGATGAGACCCACTAATGTATAACAAGACAACTTTCTTCCTGTTGTATAAGTAATCTAAATGAGTTATGCAATGTTTTTAATAACGAGGGAAAAACGTATGACGTAAGTATCGGTAAAGGAGACTTAGCATACATACAAAGCTTATAAACTCTCATTTAATTATTTCTCAAGGCTTCTTGCTTGTTTATCGATTTCAACTATGTGCGAAGGTCTCATGTCTCATATCGCTTTCTTATCTTATTTTCACATTATCTGATACTGTTTTTTTGATGAAATTAAAGCTGATATAAGTGAAATATATTGAAAATCACTTCATCTTATAACATTGTTCATGATCTGAAATGACTTCTTACATGTCACTTACTCAACATTTTAATTTTTAGATATGAGAAGATGGTATAAGTGGCAACGGTGTAGCACATACGGTATTCTGTTGTTTATAATTTGTACATCTATCAATGCGGTTGAAATATACACCAATCATTTTTATGTCCATATTAAACATCCTGGTATTGAGAACGCCCATTCAATAGCTAAACGGCATGGCTTTATTAATCGTGGACCTGTAAGTTTTACTTCCGTTTAACTTCGTAATTTTATACTTCGAACCTTTTAGGGCTAATAAATATCACATAACTCTGTAAAATACAAATAACAATCGGATTGTCTTCACATGGATTGCATAGTTTCATTTTACTGGCCTTTCTTTTGAATATTGTTACTTTTCATTTGACGTTATATCAACAAACGGCATAAGAGAGAGAAGATACTTCAGTAAAACATGGCTTACAGCATTAGCCTAATATAACCATGTAACATAACATAACCATGTTACGCTAATACTGTAAGCATATTTTACTGAAGTATTTTACGTAAATGCAAATTTTACTCTTTTTGAACTCAATGGTACTATGTTACGAGCGAATATACCCTTCGACGATTCAGGTTATTTCAATGTCGGTTATTTTATTTCAGTTCTGTTAACGAATCATCTGCTTATTTTTTTCGGTTACCAATTATTCTATATTTACTTCATATATATAAAGTAGTGAAATTCAAAAACTTTACCTTTTTTTAAGATTCTTGGCTCCAGAACTGATTGGCATTTTGTTCAACCAGCACTATCACACGCACGAACAAAGCGTTCCTATACTCATTACAAGAAATTAAATGACGATCGTGATGTGAGCTTTTCAAAAAAAGTTTCAAAATTCCTGAATTAAACTAGAAATATTTCTGGTTTATAATCAAATAATAATTCAACGATAAAAATATTATCAAGTTGAAAGAAAAGAAATCGGTTTATAAGATTAAATGTCCCTGTTAGGAGCCATTCATAGTATGTCCAATAAGGAGATGTTACCCATCCTGGAAATGAACCGTTTACTTTTAGGTGGTACATGTGGAACAGTTGACGGGTTTCAAACGTGTGAAACGAGGATACAGGTAGGTATTTTTGATATACGTATATTAATTTAAATTATAAAAGTTCCAGAACTACACTATTAATTCAATTCCCTCAACTGAAAATTACTGGTCGTTTTGAAAATCGAATTCTCGAGACGGAGCCGATATACTGAAAGTACCTTCTGCTGCAAGGCTGCTTTCTTATAGATTGATTTATTTATGGTGAAATTGAACCTTTGAGTTT
>NW_018108181.1:1238902-1251918 GCF_000183805.2 Loa loa | reverse complement strand
CCTGTTAGGAGCCATTCATAGTATGTCCAATAAGGAGATGTTACCCATCCTGGAAATGAACCGTTTACTTTAGGTGGTACATGTGGAACAGTTGACGGGTTTCAAACGTGTGAAACGAGGATACAGGTAGGTATTTTTGATATACGTATATTAATTTAAATTATAAAAGTTCCAGAACTACACTATTAATTCAATTCCCTCAACTGAAAATTACTGGTCGTTTTGAAAATCGAATTCTCGAGACGGAGCCGATATACTGAAAGTACCTTCTGCTGCAAGGCTGCTTTCTTATAGATTGATTTATTTATGGTGAAATTGAACCTTTGAGTTTCTTAATAATAGGTGATATATATATATAATAGGTGAATAATAATTCTTAATAATAGGTGATGTATTGATTGAAATTTTAGGGCATTGGAGGAACGGTTACAGGAACAACTTGACTTCACAGCAGCACAATCACCAACTGACCCGCTCTACCCATATCAATGGTATTTGGTAGGAAAATATACATATGTTTTATATCCATCTACTTTTTAATTTTCAACTTCCGGGAAATAATTAGCAATTCCGCCTGTTTCAAATTCCAAATTATTTTCTTACCTAAGTGCTACACTTCTAAATTGTATAAAGTTAACAGTTAAAGCAGAAAAACTTTATGTTCAAATTCCTGAAATAGAAATTTGATAGTTAAAAATGATATTTAGAAAACCATTTGCATCGTTAAAATCTTTTTCTTAAGAATAATATTGGACAAGCCAATGGTAAGCCACGATTAGATTTAAATGTCGAAAAAGCTTGGGTACTTGGTATTACTGGTAAAAATATAACGACAGCTATTATGGATGATGGTGTCGATTATATGCATCCAGATCTGGCGAACAACTTTGTGAGTTCTTTCTTCACCTGAATTTTTGTATACCAAAAGCAAACCTGAAATTAATGTAAGGCACTTTGTCTGTGATACAAGTGCATCCGCATGGTCAAGCATAGTCTTCCGAGAGGGATTCACGATTCCTGATTGTAGCATTTATATCGATCCATCCATTCGCTGGTTAATCTTTCGGAAGAAATTTGTTAAACATCTGGAATGACGGAATTTTTCTGTAAAAAGTTTATTCGTATCACTTTGGCATTTCTTCATTGCTGACATGAAATCATTTTTCCGCTCTTTTAGAATGTTTAGTACGAAAATACTACATTTCAGAATGTAGTATTTCGTTAAAGTCTTTATAATTGATTGACGTAAGGTTTCCAACATATGTCTATGTCTATCTTTTGTATCTATCTCAGCTTACTTTTTCATCTTTGTTTGAAATGTTAAAATTCTTGACTTGCTGACTTAAACCTTTTTGCAGAATGCAAGAGCTAGTTACGATTTTAGTTCCAATGACCCATTTCCCTATCCAAGGTACACGGACGACTGGTTTAATTCACATGGGACACGGTTTGTTAATTCAAGCTTTTCATCCCATACTTTTTTTCTTTTCAATACTTTTGCATGCCATTTTATCATTTTATTGTCATCACACTAATTTGAGAACGTTTCTGGATGTGTTAAAGGTCATGCGTTTCAATTCTGTTATGCTATTTAGGTGTCACTCACTGAGATGACATTCCTAACGGCAAATTGAATTCCTAAGATTTTGGATTACAGCTGTGCTGGTGAAATAGCGGCAGCACGCGATAACGGTATTTGCGGCGTCGGTGTTGCTTATGATAGCAAAGTAGCCGGTATTCGGATGCTCGATCAACCTTACATGACAGATCTCATCGAGGTGTCACATGATTTTTGAAAATTTTTGGAGAGCTCTCATTTTATTTCATAGTTTGATGGGAAATTTACTGTTACAAATCAGAATTCCTACTGAAATGAATGGGAAATGTACGCTTTTCAAGGTTCTATGGCCGAAATCAATACTTTATGGATGATTAAAGAACAGATAGAATAAAGGAGCGGTATTTCAATAACCGAAAGTTTAGAACTTTACAAATATTGGTCGAATTTTTCGGGAAACTATCATTTTCTATATGATATTCAATTCAGGCCAATTCAATGAGCCATGAGTCAAATCTGATTCACATCTATTCGGCAAGTTGGGGACCAACTGATGATGGGAAAACAGTAGATGGACCACGTAATGCAACGATGCGTGCTATCGTTAAGGGTGTTAATGAGGCTGGTTGCGCTTATATAGCTCTTTGGATGACTGTTTTTTTTTTTTGAAATTTTAGGATTCTGAAATTTGACATGAGGAAGTAAATACTTCCCTTTTTAAAAAAACATATTAATCCTTTTTTCAGGGACGTAACGGTTTGGGATCAATTTTTGTATGGGCAAGTGGAGATGGCGGTGAGGAGGATGATTGCAATTGTGATGGTTATGCCGCTTCTATGTGGACCATTTCCATTAATTCCGCAATTAACAGTGGCGAGAATGCGCATTATGACGAGTATTCATATTTATTCGATTATTTGATAACGAAGGGCTTCTAAATTATGCTTGCTCATGATGAACGATGCTCAAAAACAGACTATAGATTGATCGGGAATGTTGAGGGATTACTTGTATATTGAAAAGTTTGGGAAAAAGGTCAAAGGTTTCCAAGCGATTTACACACAAATGATGCCATAAAATATATCGACGTAAAAACCTTTTGATTAAAATGAAGTGAAAGTCCTGTATGGGTTAATCAGTTGTACAACTAATGATCGTAAATATTTGTCACATGACTTTCAGAAGCTGCTCTTCTACATTAGCTTCAACATTTTCGAACGGAGGACGAAACCCAGAAACAGGAGTTGCGACAACGGACTTGTACAGCCGCTGCACACGATCGCATAGTGGAACATCGGCAGCCGCACCGGAAGCAGCTGGTGTTTTTGCTTTGGCACTGGAAGCAAATTCATTGCTTACTTGGTACAAATATAATTTTAATTACGACGTATTTTGTTTTGGTTTTACAACCAAAATAACAGTATATGTTTTTATTTGTATATTTGCAAAATGAAATTTTCAGTAATTTAATTTTATGAACGTCATATTTTTTCTCTTAGGAAAATTTTAGAAAGTATTTAGGCGTGATTTACAACATCTAACTGTATTGACATCAACACGGAATTCGCTATTTGATGGACGATGCAGAGACTTGCCAGATCTTGGCATTGAAGTATGACTGTAAAAGTTTTTGTTTGCCTTCGAATAGCCTATTGAACTGAATCAATAACAAAGTATAATCGCTGTGAGTAGAGTAAACCACAAAATTCATTACTGTAACAGAAATGCACAAACATAAACCCATTCATACGCATACAATAAGAGACTTCAGGAAAGCAGCCGAAGTAGTAATATAAACGGTATCAATAACTGCACTCATTTTGAATGGAAAATGAATGGTGTTGGATTGGAATTTAATCATTTGTTCGGTTTCGGTGTATTGGATGCAGCTGAAATGGTTATGTTGGCGATGGTTTGGAAGACAGTACCTCCGAGATTCCATTGCGAAGCGGGGACTATTGCTACATCTCAGTAAATATTTGTCAACATCTTGTAATTCAGTTATCGGCGTCAACTGTTTAGTGCGAGGTTTGCTGCACAGAATGGGATAAATCTTCAAAGATTAACTGTTGACGATCATTGGGATATTATTTAATTAGAATTCAAATGATAAATTGGTGCTTTATTATTGGAGAGCTTGGAGAGTTCGAAATAATGAAAATAACAAGCATAGGTAACTTCTTCAAAATGTTTTAGCGAAATTCCATCAACTGGAAATCTTGTGCTGGAATTGATTACTGATGCATGTATGGGTACCCCAACAGAAGTTAATTATTTGGAACATGTACAAGCTGTTGTTACTTTAAATAGCAGCCGACGTGGTGACACTACTCTTTATCTAGTGTCTCCATCTGGCACACAGTCTGTTTCTTCTTTTTTTTCGAGACATTTGGAAAATTAAATTATTGAAGCAGATAAATTAACAAATGCCATGTCTTTTTATTTACGTAGGATTTTTGCATCGTAGTATTACTATGACATCCGAAATAATTCTTTTAATGAGAAGTTTCAGATGCTAAAAACTGAACCTAATTTTTTGCAAATAATAAGAGTTAACAGAATTTTTAGTGACCAGGTAAATTGAGAGATGTGAAAGTACAGTTTTGCTCATTTTTGAAATATTCATTTCCTTTTTAAACAATTCTACAGAACAATGATTTTGTCTCGACGTCCAAAAGATAATGATAACAAACATGGATTCACGAACTGGCCTTTTATGACCACTCATACTTGGGGTGAGAATCCACGTGGCAAATGGCGTCTCATTGTTCGATTCCAGGTAAATTTTAAAATGTTGAAATTTGAGCCTTTCGATCCAAAATCTTTGGAATTACCTGTTTTCTCAAAAATCAGTTCCTCTCTGAATACTCTTGGAGATTAATTTGAAAAATTGTAGTAGTACTAAATATTCCTGACATATATTTTTTCTATTTTAAGATTTTGTAATGATTTACTTTATAGGGGAGCGACAAGAATCACGGTATGGTGAAGAAGTTCACTCTTATGCTTCATGGTACTAATGATCCGCCATATACCGGTATTGAACCTCTTCAAGGACATGTAAACAGTAAACTGAAAGTGGTGCAGAAGGCACACAAACGTGCTGCATTTCGTCGTTGATGTTAAAACTATCAAGCTGACTTCACATTTGTAAAGAAAATTCTTGAAAATCGGAGGAATCTTTCAATAAAAGCTTTGAAATAAAAAAGTTATGAAAAAGTAGTTGCGGGAATTTTCAACGATCGCATAATAATCAATAAGATGGCAGGGGTTGACAAGCGACAAATATATGAAATCGAGATTTTAATCAGAATGTACAATTGTCAATTGGTTTGTGAATTAGTATTATGCTAATAATTAAGTTTTCTGAATTTGCGCTTCTCAGTTCGTTTACCTCCTGGATTGGTTTACAATAAATCAGTTCGAAATAAAAGAATAGCATTTTAAGACTTTTTCCCTCAAGTAATTAAATGAAACTTTTGCTCCATATATTGTTTGGAGTAAAATCTTTGTCAATTTTCGTCAATATCTAACAAATCGATCGGAATGAAATTCCATAAAGTGAAATTATTTATTATATTATTTCTCAGAAGTTTCTGTGTTAATTCCATTCAGGTATGCTTGGCTTCATTTCCAACGTACATCCAAATGCGAGATCGCAGGTGTTAGTAGTTTTGATACCGTAATGAAGCACAAATTTATGTTAGAGCAAAGTTTCCAAGTTTTATTCAAAAATAAAACATTCAATCCTCTATTTTACCCACTCTTTCATCCTTTTTCTTTTTTTCCCTCTCTCTCTCCCTTGTAATATGGTAAAATAGCTTCAAGTATGATAGCTAGTTCAAAGCAAATTAAATTTTGTTAAATTAATGAATACAAATCGAAGGGTGGACTTAATTTAATATTAGCATACTTTCGAGAGATATTTCAAATTGTAATGATAAGAAAATGAGCTTTTTGTAAAAATAAACTCTCGGAGACAAAGAAAGAAATGGATGAGTTTTTTCACTCCTGGCGAGTTATTAATTATTGTATCATAAGATAAAATTACTGATCGATTAGCTAACTGGATTTCATTAGAATGTTAGCATCCAACAGATGACCACATTGATTTTATTGTTATGATTACTTGCTATCACTGGATACAAATTAAAGCAATTGGTGAGTTTTGGAGTCATTTATGGTCATTTTATAGTTTACTGATACATTATGACAGTATCATGAATTATTTAACAGCTACCTGAAATACCAACCCTCCAAGTTATTTGTTCCAGTTCTCGGTGGTAATTGATTTATTGAATAAAAGCGCTTACGAAATTCTGTTTGCAATTCCTTTGATATTTTTCAAAGTAATCTTGCACAACCAGCAAATATTTGTAAACAAGTCATTATTTGAATAAGGGAGTAAATCTTTGAATAGTATTTAAGTAAAAGCAAACTGTCAAGTAGGAGCACTCCAGTACCAAATAAAAATTAACAAAATAGCTTAAAATAATAATAACATTATAGTTAAAACTAAGATTGTTTCCTAAACAATTTAATTAGATTTGCTGGCTGTTTTGATGCAAATTTCTAAAATTTCGAAAAATTTCCGGCATTATAAGAAAAATGAATAAATGCAAGGGAAGTTGTATAAATGGCTGGTTATTTCAAAAATATTTTACAAATAGTCTCATGTGAATTTATAATCTCATAGAATGCTTTGAAACTGAAAAGCTAAAGGGGTCAATACGAAAGATATTTTTTAGAAATTTGAATTTAATAGCACTTCTTTTTTTGTCGATATTATTTTTAGTAATATTTTACTTTACACCTTCAAAATTGGTTTTCCAGAGATTTGTGAAGAAAGCGGGATAATTTTTTTTTAATTTACGATAACTTCCTTTCTGCTTATGTCGTTAATGGGTCAATAAAACGAAGATGGTATTTCTTTAGTATAAAGAAATACCATCTTCGTTTTTAATAATGTTTGATCGAATTATAACCACATTGATCTATATTAGTTAAATAATGCTTTAATAAAGTTAAATAATGTTTGATCGAATTATAACCACATTGATCTATATTACATTAAATCGCATAACACTTAAGCGACGTATGCAACCAAACAAATCCGGAAAAACTGATAGTTATCTGTTAATGTGATGATTTTCCTGATTACTGTATGCCCAAAGCTATATACTAAATGTATTTTTTTGACCAAACTATCGGGTAGAGAAGTCTAAGATGCTTTTGTTTTTCAAATTTCACGACATAATTAGCATGGCATTCAAACTTCCTTTCCTCTCTTATCGTAAAATGTGAGTAAATAAGTGATTACTATTGATTATTGTGCAAAGTTTGTTATTTTCTTCTCTGCGCCAAAAAATGTCCTTTGGATAATTTTCCAGTACTACTATACATATAATCAATTATGTGCAAACTTCTTTCTCTTTTTTTTTCTATCCGGAAGAAACGGATGATACGGATGATTTCATGAGCTAATAATATTTTCTGGAATAATCATAAAAATTAATGAATGTATTTGTTTTTGCTATATCCGATCCATTTAAGTTCATTAGATCCTAACATTGACCTTTCAATAGTTCAACGATATTTCTAGCCCTAATCAACTAATTTATTGTTTCATTCACCACGAATAGCCATTCACCATTCTTACAAGCTTTTCGTGCAGATTTTGTTCGGAAAAATTTCTGTTATCGATTGTAATAGAACAAGTCATCTTCTGAAGGATAAAGAAAGAGAATTCCTTTGAAGATCTGAAATTTCTGGCCTAAATTTCACATTTTAACGAGGTATTATTAGATTCTGAATCGATGTCAAAGTTCAAAGGAAAGTCATTCATTCACCCACCGCTCCTGCCATTTCTTCTTGTCTACATTTTTAATATCTCCAGTTCTCGGTACATCTCATCTCGCCCTTATCTCCCACCATCACAATTGTCACATTTCCTTGCAAATTAACCGTAAATAATCACCCCTTCTCAATATCAAGTACGTAACTCATTTCCATATTTAACTATCAGCTAATTCTTTTACTCACTCTTTCGCCTTATTACTTACTTATTTCCCATCTGATCGTAATCTTTCATCCTTATGCGTCATGTAATGTATTTACAGTAGAACTGTTGCGTTCTAATTCTTGAAAACAAAATATCAACATGGCTTCTTAGAGTTTGCATGGAATGAAGCTCATGATGTCCTCGATTTTTCATACGATCGGCGTTATGATAATGTAGTTTTAGAAATATTGTAAAAACATTTAACATATACTAAAGTGAGAGATTCACGTTTGTTTTAATTTGAATTATTAGAATGAATATCTCCATGAATTCTAGACAATACGGTAATCACAAGGCTTTCAATTACTGTATCTGTGTGATTAAGCAATGTTTCACTTTTTCAAATCACCGGACGTTCGTTTTTTGATGGGAAACCTGTTTATCTTATTCAGGTAAAGGAATCAAACTAAAAAAAACGAAAAACAAATAAGCAAGCTGATTTGCAAAAATAAAATTTTTTTTCTTATTTTTCATTTTTCAAAATTCCCTAATATATGCCTGTTAGAATAACAAAATTTCCACTAATTTTTATTGAAATTTATCCCGCCCTTGTAAATCTCATTCAAAATTTTTCTTTTCTTTTTTGGTAAGGAAGGGAGGGATAAGCTTTTTGGGAAAACTTTTCTTTTTTCAAGGGCAACAAATTTTTCTCTTTGCTCGCGCTCCTTTATTCTCCGATCTTCTCATTAATAAAAACAATTCTGAAGTTCTTTGGCCAATAAAGGAAACAAATTACCAGAAGAATGCATTATCATCTAAGAATTAATAATAATGCTGAAGGGTGGAAAATACTAATTACTCCGATAGCTGCATTTCTAGGAATAAAATCCGCTAGATTGCGCATGCATATTGCTGCGCTAATTATTTCAGCTAGATTGGATGGCCATACTGCTGCGCTAATTATTTCAGCTAGGTTGGACGAGGTGCGCTTGGACAAACAATGCGCGAAATATCAGCTTGTTTTCTCACTAAAATCGATTTTTCGTTCTTTCGGATATGAATGTAACTGTCACAACAACTAAAAACGCTGAAAACCAATACTTGCATGGAAGTATATCTTCCTATTGCCACTTTTAATCCTTTAAAAATATTCTCTAACATTTCTGGAATGAGCATCTCTAACGAAAACATTAGCGCTGAGAGAGATTGTTGCAGAATGATTAATGCTGAAAATGAATAAAATTCCTAAAATAATAAATACATAAGCCGTTGAGCATTGCTAACTCCTTTTGCATATTTTCCTTCTTTTTTTTTCTTTTTTTTTTGTAGAGAAAAGGGGGGAGTAAAGCAGAGAATTCCGTAGGAGATGATAAATCTGAAACATCAGATCATCATCGATCTGATAACAGTAAGGTTAGCCTGCTTTCCGCTACTTTCCACCATTTGTTGCATTTCCCTTCTTCGTGAAAAACCTGTTTAGTGTAATAAATCATATAAAAATGCTTGTTGGAAAGCATTTACAGTGCAAACGTTACTTGTCGAACAGAAGAAAATGAATTTTCATTTTCTTTTCTGACAACAAGGAATTTTACAAGGGAAGATGTGTGTGAATGGTTGTGTTTTATTCGAGCAGTATTGATTTTTCATTTTTAAAACAATAACAGCAGAAGGACTTTCCTGTTTCCATCTCTTACATTGAGAAGAAATAAAAGCATCTGGTATGAGTGTAAAGTGAATGTGATACTCATATAAGGGGTCAGGAGTTTACTTTCAACCTTATCGCATATTTGCATCATTATATTATTCTTTTACGTGAAACAGAAAAGAGGAAAGAGTGAGTAGAAGAAATTACCTCAGTAATTCAGGTACAGCTTTTTGTAATCGAATCTTTCCCGAATGAAATAATAGAGAGATATATTGATAGCTCAGTGTAATAGTAGTTGTAATATTCTGTGTACGTCTATCATTTATTTGTTCTCCTTGGTCTTTTTATTGCTCTTTGATATATGATCTATGTGGTAAAAATATTTTATGGACTTCCGGAATCAGAACTATTGACGTATCAGGAAGTTTTAATTCTGATCAAAAAATCGATTCAGTGGTACAATGGATGCAAATCGTTTCGTCGTAATGATGCTGATAACATTGTTGATTTCAAATATGATTATTATTAGAACTATTTTTGTGATAATTAAACTGTTATCAATAGTAATACCACTCGGAGATGTGTTACGATTATGAGGAGAGACAGAATATTTTTTTTTTTTTTTGCAACACACTGACATCTTCCTTAATGTTTGCTTATTTCTTCAGACATATTCGTTCGCATTTAATTAAAACTGATAAGGAACTGATAGAGGGAGGACAGAATCCTTCCTGTATTATTTAGCTTTCGAAATGTTGCACAATCAGATATCCTGTATGTGCAACATTTCAAAATATTGTATTATTCAATGTCAATTAAACAAGGACGCTTTGCAATTGACCAGTTTTCCCTTTAGTATACTTTTCTTACCAGTGGTAAAAAGTTAAAACTTTGTTTATCCATTTTTCATCTTGTTAAATTCCCATTTTCATCTTTCGCTTCCCACTCATTTCTTGATTCGTATTCTTTTATTTTTCCATCGTTAACAATTTGCTGTTTTATATGTAGCCCAATGCATGGGGTATTTCGATAGTATCGAATTGACTGCAACGACGGCGACAAGAGAGAGAGTTCTATTGCATTGGCGATATGAATGATGTAGTTAGAAAACCAAGATCGAGGTCGAGACCAAGGCTGAAGCTGGAGTCGGGATTGAAAGAGCATCAAAAGTATAATGGATGGGTCCAACAAACATTTGCAGATAGATTGCAATTGAAAGGAGCGCATAGTGAAATTCTTTGACACCGGCTCTCCGTCTCCTCGCTGGACTCTGGCTTTTATAGAGATATTATCATGGTGATCAATTGTATTGCCATAGTTATCGCTTACAATACTACGATGTTCTTTTAAAGCTCCCGTACTTGAATATTTGCCAGGCTACCAACTTAAGAACAAGTCCCATTTCCAATTTCGATTCATTCTTAAAGGAACTGATTGACAACACAACTATTGCTTTATTTCATGTGAAACAACGACTTTTTTCAGCTTCTCGAAAATGTTTGTACTGCTTTTGCTTTAAGCAACATCCGTCCCATCCCTCTTTTTCTTCTTAATGAACATTCCTGCTGCCTCCGCTCTCCTCCCCCGGCCATCGGGATCCCTATTATCACTGCTATGTCCAATGAGGCAACGAGGATACCCGCACGCAGTTTATTGCTGTGTATTCCTCCTCTCCTCTATCATTTCCTCAATTTTCTGCGCTTTATGACCACAATCCCCTGTTGTTGAAGGCATTCAGAATTGCTTCACATCTTATCCTCTCATTTTCATCCCAATATTTTCAATTATTTACGAATATTTGATTAGACTGGCATTGCAAAATCGAAATTCCTCTTCATCTTACCAAATACAGTAGTATTCTAGTTGTAAGAAAATGAGTGCATTTTCTTTCTCGGAAAATACCCGAGACTTTTGATGTTAAGATTCTTATTTGACTTGAACTTGAAATTATTGCAGAATTGTTAAGGTAAACAAGTGGAAAGGAAGATTATAAGCATAAATCTCTCTTTTTCATTAAACTCCGAACCAAAGGTTGATTCACATTACTACTTAGCTAATATCAAAGTGGAGATCAAGAGTAAGCTTAACAGAATCGAAGGGGGAATGGTTATTTCGAAAATGTGATTTAGCTTAGTTTATTGCCAAAGAAGTTCGAGTAAGTTAAATTATCACGCTCAGGTTTCCAACTGCTGTATTTGGTTTAACGAGGGTTAAATTTGAAAAATGATAGAGCCTATTTCACTTTAATTGATAAAATAACCCTATCACTCAGTTATCATAGCTGCAATATATCTACCTATCCAGGCATGATCATGGATTTCCGACAATGCAAGAATGATTACTCTCGGGACAGAACTAAACTTTGATTTTTTTTTCTGCAAGTACCATTTAACTACCCACTTCCATCACTCTCTAAATCTGAATCATTCATTTTTACTAATTTCTTTTTTTTTCGAATAATTTTGAGACAAAATAAACATTCTTGCATAAATTAAATGATAAAAAAAACATGTTTTCCACCTAAACGATCCAGCATTGAATTGTGAGGAATAACAATGGCTTTTTCCATTCATGTAAGAATGGAATCATTTTATTTTCAAAAAAAAACGATCCATTCAGCAGTTCTTGTTGAGAAATATAATCTAATCATAGCGGCTTTGTATTCAATGACTCATCCACTTTTTTTTATGATTAGTGTCCTCTGGTTAAACCGTTAATAGATTTATTGCTTGGTGTAACACTTTTCAAAGTTTTGGGATTTTTTAATGCATTGTTCCTTTGTGGGGAAATGACATGTTGTATAACTGAGGTACTCTTCCTAATATTGGACATAACAACTATTGCAAATATTACAAATAGCGGGTCGTAAATCGGAATCAATTCTTTTTATATTTTGCAATGTAAACGACTTATGGTTGTGATACCTGTGACAGGTTGGTCTATGTAAAGGAAGGTATTACTTGTACAGAAAGGAAAAGTTTTTAGATGATTCGTCGAAGTTTTATTAATAATATTTATTGGCTAAGAAGTTGTTGTTTTTGATTCCCTCACGGTATTCCTTGATAAATGTTACAAGTCCTGGATTTTAATCATTTAAATATCTTGTTTTTTTTATTTAAATATATATTTAAATATATACAGCGTATTTCTACGCAATCTATCTTGGCCATTTTCACAACGTTACATTGATTGCAATGATTTGAGCTATGCATGCGATGTTCTAAGGTGGGATTGTGGGATTTGTGATGATTTTTGTTTCGTGGATATCAGTAGGTGCAGAGCATTAGATTTCAAAAGTATTTCTATTCATAATATGCAGTTAATTGAAAACGGAACGAATGAAGTAAGACATATTCGGACATATAGACATATTCAGTTCACAAATTTTTGGAAACTTTTGTGTTTTCTTTGCTAGGGATTTTCTTTAAATCGTTTGAAATGTAAGGAAAAAAAATCTATAAATTCTGCAAAAAGAAAACAAGAATTCTTTTGGGAAATTCTGGCTTTCTGAAAATAATAAAGAATTTTTTGTTTAGTAATGGCAAGGGATGAGAAGCTTATCTTTTATTTTATTCAGTCAATTAAGTAGTTAGTCGTAAAACTACATTTGAAATTGGAAGAATTTCAGAAGGAATGAATTTCGGTTCCATCAAAAAACTCTACAAACTTGTTTTAAAAGTGAATTTTAATCGTTTTAATGGTGGAGAAAAAACACGTTTGCCAAGTGGCTCATTTAGAATGTCAAATAGCATATATATATATATATATATATATATATATATATATATATATATATATATATATATATATAT
>NW_018108181.1:1208304-1238591 GCF_000183805.2 Loa loa | reverse complement strand
ATATATATATATATATATATATATATATATGCATTATATGCATTATATGTTGTATGTGAAGATTAAAATCTATTTCTGCTTGAATTCTAAGGATCAGATGATTTGTTGCAGAAAAAAATCTTTGAATGGTAAATAATAGTTCTTGGTAAATAGGTTGATGACTGATTTGCCTTAGATCATCAATTTGACTAATACCAAGCGAAAAATCATATCTGCGCAACAAAATGTTCAATAAATAACAGGATGACACAACCCTTCCTGACCTTTCAGTAGCTTTTCATCTCATCTTTTGTCAATGCAGTATTTTCATCGATCTTGTAGTGAATTGTACTTCGTGCATGAGTGCAGTCGTATTCGTATAGCAGTTGATTTTATTGCTGAAATTTGTTGTTACTTATCCAATTTATGTGAAAGTTTTTCCCTATCCATAACGTTAGTCATTACAATTTGAATAAAGACAGCCATGGCGTACTGTGTAAATGCTTTTTCTAGAGGAAGATATCAATAAAATTAAAAATAAATTTGATAAGAAATGATTAAAATATGTGATTATTTTTATCTTTACTGATCTTTTCGATTCATTGATTATTACTCCTTTTATCTGCCCGATTGTCTTTAATATGTTAGTGACAGTATATATCATTCATCTAAAAATAATTAAGAATCTAAGACAACCATGGCCTACTGTGTAAATGCCTTTGCTAGAAACTAATTTCTAAATGAAAGATACGCGAATTCCGTCTATTGTTTTAAGTCTTCAGTATATTAGTCAATAAAATAAATTATGACGCAAACATACCAAAGAAAAAAGTTTACACAAATATCAGGTTATAGTTCATACGGTTATTTTTCCTCCTTCTCTTATATCTGAGAAAGATTTAGCTTTCTTTGTATTTGGCTATTGACAGCAATATGTAATGCTCTCAAGTTACGCGTTTATTTTCAACAATTTAAATAAAACTAAAAGAAAAATTTAAATGATTAATAGAGTAAGGAAATGAACGAAATGGAAGATGAATCTATGGAGAAAGATGTGAAGGAAATACCGGTGAATGTAATCGAAGTGACACGTAAGAGACGTTTTTACAAAGCCAATGAGAATCCCCCTATTTTACTTGCGTTACTTTTTGCATTGCAGGTAAGTGCACTTTTTTATTACAATTGTACATTTCCTTTGTTTTAAATTTTCCATTCCTTAAAATATGATTTATTCTGTCTAATTTATATTTACCTATACGGTTTGCAATAGGCAATCTTTTAAGGCATGAACGTTTCGGATCATTCCTAATTTACTTTCCAGTATGTGGAGTCACTTTTTTGAATCAAAGTTTCGAGAACAGAATTACGGGATAGTATCGTTCAAGTGTGAGTGGGTTAAAACTTAGACAATTTTCATTGTTCAATATCCTTTTTTAGATTTAAAATCCCTTCGAAAATTTGGGATTTTGTCAATTAAAACAGAAATATGTTCGAGGATTTTGATAATTGAGATCCCCTCTGTGTTATAAATGTTTATCTAATTAAAGGTGGGATGATCTGGCACAAATCCGTGATTTAGAACAAAGAACTAATGTTTTGGTCTCATCTCATCCATAACCTTTGCAGCCACCTTAAGTTAATGATAGTTAAGATGGTAGTTTATGAATGCCATTACGTTTGCAGGACCAAATGGACCTGTAGTAATACATTGCTTTTTATAAGCTAATGAACTTTCAGCAAGTAATGGTATGTGTAAGCGCTCTTTTAACAATTCCTTTTATCCTGTCAAATGAACTTTGTGCTGGTCGCGATGTATACACACTACGAGTACTGCTTATTTCGTCAACTTTCGTCGTTAGTGGCATATCAACCATCATTCAGACAGTGTTTGGGACAAGGTTCTTTTTCTTTAAATTGAGAGTAGCCCGAAGCGGACATTGCACTGCATTGCAATACGACCCGGCACATTGTGCTTGAAAAGTATGTAATTGATTGGAATTTAATGATTGATTTAGTAATACGTATTCTTTCATAGTTACAAGGCTGCTAGAAAATTATATTTCTTAAATACAAAAAAAAAGGATTATACTTCTTGAATTTCAAACTGATCGTATGAATATAATAAGCAAAAGATTTGAAATAACTATGCAATTACATGAGAACAGTAATAAGGAAATATTTCAGGTTAGCACTTTTACAAGGCACAGCATTTGCATATATTCCATCAATCCAGGTATTCATGCAGTTACCCGAATATAAATGTATTTTTACGGATGATGATGTTGTGGCTGCTTCTGTTTATCAGAATAAACTTGCCATTGTAAGCATCTTAACTTAAACCTTTGATTTAGTTTTTTTTTTTCATTTACTTTATATTCCATGCTATCATATTTTAGGAAAAAAGGAATACTTTTTATGTGACATTGTTTTCAGCTACATAATGTTTTTATTCCTAGATATATTGTCTCCTCTGTCTTTACCTGTTTATTTTGACTCATATCATCTCTGATATAGACTTATAAAGCTTCAATTTTTAGTAATATGGACATATATAACCTGTTAGACTCTAGAAGATTGTGAAATGTGACAACTGGATGAGCATGGGATAAGTAATAGTAATTAAATAACAAAACAAATGGGAAGTTAAATAAGCTTATCGTTGAGCTGGTAGAGTGTTACGAACAGAGAAAATTCATGAAAGTAGATAAAAGTATAAATGAATATGTAGATTCAAGGATGCTTAATGGCATCCTCTCTAATACCAATGATAATTGGTGTGACGGGTATAGTTGGCATATTAACAAAATTTATTGGACCAATCACCGTATCACCACTTATGTTACTCCTCGTACTTAGTGCAGTTGATCTATGCGTTGAACGGATTTCGAAACATTGGGTTGCTGTAATGTAAGTTTTTTATAAATATCTAAAAAATTTTTAGATTTCAACGAGTCTTAGAAACTATGAATTTTCTTTTTAAATTTCTGGCTTTTGAGAATGGAAGATGGGAAAAAGGAGGTAATGATTAACTCTTAGTTATTCAGGAAAGTATGAAATTAGAAGTCAGAGACTTGAGAAGGCTTAGTTAGCTAATTCAACAGAAGTGGAAAGTCTTAATGTTCACTGCTGCAATATAATATATGTTCCTTGTTATACATGTATCCTCAATGTCTGTCCGTACTTCAACTATAAATCGAATTTAAACTTTAAATTTAGACAAGCAGCTGCTTTGTTTGCTACGATTTTGTATCTGGCGGATTGGAAAGTGCCTACACTTGGCTATAAAAATAATCGTTTCGCTATCGTTCGAACCAATATTTTCGGCCAGTATCCGGTAAATTTTGATGGTTGTAGAAGTGTGGAGAAAAGTTTGTATTAGATACTGGATGTTTGAATGTTATTTATTAACAACTTACTGGATTTTGAGGAGTTTCGTCGAATTTAAGGGTTGAAAATAAATTATGAATTCGTCAACTAAGATGGTGTTTCAGTACTTGATTGCTATATTGACTTCTTGGGGCTTTTGTTTGTTTCTTACGTTGACAAATTTAACGGCACCCGATAGTGCTGCTCGATTGGATAAGAACGAAACAATTGCCGTAATCAAGCATGCGGAATGGTTTCGGTTTCCATATCTCGGTTAGATTTAAATTCCGAAATAACTTACCATATTCCATAATGTTCTCCAAAGTAACCTTTTCTAATTTCTGCAAGATAATTTTAAAAATGATTTTTAGACCTCTCACTATTGGATTTTGCAAATTTGGCGAAATGGGTTAAAAACGATTGACTTGTTTTCACTGTCACCTAGCAGTAGTCTATTTGATGCATTTACTTCCATTATTTACTTTTATTTCAATTAGGTGTTCCGCAATTTCATACTGGACTTTTCTGTGCATTCGTTATTTCGGCGTTAACATCAGTCTTCGAATCGGTCGGTGACTATCATGCAGCGGCGCGGGTTTCCGAAGAACGTTCACCACCTTCGCATGCAATCAATCGTGGTATTCTGGCTGAAGGTAATATCGAACTAATACTTTCTCAACAATTCTTTAAATTTTAAATGCAAATTTATTTTAAATAATACTAGATATTTACTGAACTTTGTTAGCTGTAGAAGAATTCAGGTTGTGGTTCCTTACTAGCTGGGCTGCTTGGTCCAGGTGTTGGTATGACAACGCACACGGAAAATATTGGTGTCATTGGTGTCACTCGAGTAAGCAAATTCTTCTCAATGATTAATAATGGTTTCTTGAACTTTATCATTTTTAAAATCTTTTTTTTCATCCTGACTAGCGTGAAGGTGTTTGGTACCGTTTATTTTTCTTTCTTTCGTCAATCATTATTTTTTAATGCATCTACACTGTAAATGAAAATTCGCTGGATACCATTAACACATAATTGCTTACTTTATTGTCTCTTTGCTTATCAATTGTCTAATTATCATCTCTCCAATTCATTAGTACGGCCTCAGGTAGCAAGTCGCTTTACAATGGTATTAGCTGGAGTCATACTTATCCTGTTGGGCGTTTTTACGAAAATCGGCGCACTATTGTCAACGATCCCAGATCCACTGGTTGGTGGTATTTTGGCTAGTAGCATGGCAATGGTTGGTGGTGTAGCAATAGCTAATATCCAACAGGTATAGTTTGCAAAATTTAAATCCTAAAAGCCCCTTTAACCTTTATATATTATTAGGATGATTCATTACGCTCACTGAGGTAAATGGTGGGATCAAACTTCTAGCTTAGTTAAACATGAAACTAATATCAATATATTGATGCAGAAAGCGTTACATTAGCTTTGTGTCTTCTTTGAATGTTCGGAAATATGTTCTTAGAAATTATCCCGCTTCGTATATTATTTCAGGTCGATTTGAAATGTACACGGAACATAGCAGTACTAGGATTCTCGATAATGGTTGGGATGATTGTGCCAAGTTATTTCCGAGAGAATCCTATCAGTACAGGTTCCACTTTTTTCATTCTTTCTTATGGTTTCTTCGATTATTTTGTATTAATTTATTCTGTTTTATAAAAGCCAATCCTTTCTACCTACTTGTCGCATTTATTCAGGGGTTGCAGTGATCGATCAGGTGCTTACAGTTCTTCTTACATTACCGATGTTTGTTGGCGCATTTGTCGCGTGTGTTCTTGATAATACCGTCTCAGGTAATTTCGAATTACAGTAGTAGTAGTAGTAGTGTATTCCAGGAGAATCTTATTAGAAATTCAATAAATTTGAATACGATGATTGCCTGCTCGTTAATGAGACAATCCAACAGTTCATATTATATTGGTCAGACGAAATTGCTAGAATAACACTTGTCCACAATGTCGAATTTATCGTGTTATTTGATAAAGTAAATTTTTTGTTGAAGAGGAGACTGCATTAAAGCCAAGCATAAGAACCTTGAAAAACTTTGTGGTTGGCAGCCATTTAATTGTTTTGTTTTTAAAAAACCTCCAAGTCTTGATATAGAACCATCAACTAAAGTAATTCATTATAGGTGCTACTCGAGAGCAACGTGGTCTACGTTCACGTGGCTTAGCACATGAGCTGGGCGAAAATAACTATGACGTGTACTCATTCCCAGTTTGTATGATGAAACTAATCGAGAAAGCTTCTTATCTGAAAGTGATGCCGTTCATACCGAAAGAAAAGAAAATTACTAATCGTGTGAATGACTCATTGCCGTGATGATGAAAGGTTATGGAGGGTATCGAGGAGTGAAACTGGTGAAATCCATTGAAAATTGTGAAATATTCCGGGAATTTTTCTAAAATTGTGAACTGAATCGATGAATAGAAAGCCCATGAGAATTTTCCATGGGTGCCTTTTAAAAGAAGTTGATGACTGTCTTTACAAATGAATCACTTATCCGCCCTTGATTAAAACGTTTGATCACTACCGATCAATACTTTGCTGGCATATCTGGGACTTCTCCAAAACAGACTTCTCTATTCACTCTTCAAAAAATCGCTCCTCAGAGTAATTTTTTAAATCAAAGTTTTTACTTTTCCACTTTCAAGCAATAAATTTTGTTAGAATTTTGCCATTTTTGTCAAAATTCTTACATATCATGCAAACAGTAAAGAGTTATGGGCTAAATCGATGAATTTATGCGAATTTGCAGCATATTGGAACCATGTAACTGTAATGAAATGGAAATAAGATACTTTCTTGATCCTTTGCTTCCAATCTTCCCATTCTTTACTTACAATATCATATTCCTTCTCTCCAATACATTACTGATCTCCCTCTTTATGGTCTTCTTTTCTACGATACATTACACCATTATGTTGTTGTGTTCATCATTTTTGAAGTGAGCGCAAAGATCCCATGTGATGATAGAAATGAATCACTTATTGTTTTCTTCCAGGAACAATAGCTCTCCATGACACTATAACTATTCCTTATCATATTCATTCTTGTTTGTTGTTGAAATACTTGTGATTATTTAATATCAGTGATATTAATATCTTCCTGAATGTACATGAAATTTTTCTCGAATAATACACAGAAGACTTAACAGGATGATGAGTAATTGATAAGTGATTACTACCTTCTAGTAGAAGTTCAGGTATTTCAGTAAGATGATGACAATAACAACTGCCGAAGACTAGAAGAAATATGATTGAAGATGACGTGAAGAGACGTAAAGACCACTAATATAAGTGTATGCGGAACAGTAGGTAAAGAAATAAGAGGCGATATTGTTGAGGTGTCCGCTTTTTTCTGGTTTCGACAAGGTGAGGGACATATGTTCCGGAAAGGAATTCAAGTAGTTCCATACTGAAGTGAACTGAGGAAGGAAGAGGTACAATCGAGTAAGTATAAGTATAAGCGACGTCAGGGATTTGTTTGTAAGCAATTCTTCGAATCAAGTCTTTCCCTTATTACAATAATATCTGGCCTAAGAGGATGAAACTGCTCACGAGAGATGGAAATGAGAGCAAAATGGAATCAAAACAGAGTCAAAAATCACACTACAGGGAATCAGATCTTCCCTCTCTGTATGGTCATGGGATATTGACAAATGTCATTTTAATTAATTGCATGATTTAGAAAATTCAGAAAAAAGGTGTGAGAAAATAATTGACACACAAATGATATATTTTAAACATTGTCGTTGGTAGTATCTGAACAACTCAAGCGAAGAAATCAGAATCAGAATCCTCGGCACTTAGATCAATCGTTTTCAACATTCCATCATTGTATTTATCCGTAAATGTCGGTTTTTTGTTATCAGCGCTATCTGCTGAGGTTCCCAGGATTTTGGCTAGGAAACTAAATCCGTCGTCTGCAACTTTTGGTAGGTTCGAAGTCTGAGAGGTGTTTTCTATCATCGTAGGCCTGAAAAGTTCCTTCGGGAAACCAGGAAATGAAGCAGATTGAAACAAGCTGATATTTCTTTTCATAGTTTCACAGTGTCAAATGAAAGGGTTCCTTTAACAATCTTTGGTCTAATTTTCGTCTGTAAAAGTTATCTATCCGAGTTAAACCATTTTGAAATTTCCAGAGTTACTCATTTCCGTAACTATTAGACATCACAGTATTTTTGATACACATAACCGAAAAAATCTTGACTTTACGGCCACTATTTCCTGACTTGACGATTTTTGATCGCCTCTTTGTACATCTAGCGTTTGACGAAGATCAGGTGTTTCTTTCAGGGTTACTGAAATTTTAGATTTACCTTGAACATTCCCCGTATTTAAAATAATTCATCTGCTCCTTTTGGTGAAAATTTTAAAGAAATATTCTGAAATGGGAATTGTGAAATTCTAATCGCAAATAGCAAGATTTTAGAATATTACAATTCACCTGTAGCTTATTGACATTAAACTCACTTCCAACAAAAAATAAAATAATGTGTAGATAGATACTCTCTTCAATTCTAAAACAAAAACCAATTACAGTTCGTTCCAGTGTACTGTGCTTCTTGAAGATAACTTGATTCTTTCTGTTGCTCTGTTGGAAGCATACTTAAATTTTTCCCCTTATCGGTAAATGACTGTTCAGACTTTCCTTCACTCTGATTATCGTTTCTTTTTCCTGCCTCACTGTTAGTATACTTTTGCAAATATTCCACTCGCATCCATTCAGCGTCCGGTCGTGGAGTATCCAAAACAACGCAATCTAAAGGAAGCACTGAATTCAGATATAAACAGATCTATTCTATCAATAGTGTGCTTTCGAAGATCTTCAACGGGTTCATTGACCGCATTCTGACGATCATTTTACTTACCAATTTGACTGATTTGTTTACGTAATTCATGTAAACTTTTCAGCTGAACGATATTTTTTCTCCAAGGCATTTCTTGACTTTTACAGGAACGAGATTCAGGTCCTAATGAAAGATAGTAGTCGGCGGTGGATAAATGAAGTCGATGCTCGCGTAAGTTGTCCAAATCTTCAGCTATTTCACCTAATCGTTTTTTGATTCTGACCAAATCGGGTTCCAGGGCTGGTCCACTATTAAAAAAAGACTTTAAATTAAGTTTTTAAAACTTCGATTTTCGAGAAAATAAGATATCAGCAAAATTCTTAGGAAAATTTCTTGAAAAAAATCTGATCAAGTCCTCACCTTGATGGTATTGGGTCATTTGGTTCAAGCTGGTTATCCAATTCTGGTTTCGAACGTGGCGCAATAAAATGTCCACCAAGGTCCCAGTGGTATTTATTCGTTGCCATTTTCTCTAGGATCGATCGTTCGAAATGACTCGATATTGATGACTATTCATAAGTTTAAATTGAAATTGAAAATTAGATTGAAAACTAAATTTAAATTGAAAACTTGTAAGAAAATTTACAAAATTTTGAAACATATGATAGTCTTTTAGAAGACTGCCCACTAATTCAAACTAAATTTCACTAATTTCTGATAATTTTCGTCTTTATCAGTTTTTGTGCATTTATTTTGTGAAGCGTCCTAAAATAATTGTGGTAGCAAAGATTTCAAACGATACAAATTCAAATTCAGTTTTTCTAATTTCGAAAATTATGAGAGGAGAAAGAGAAGGGAATTTTAATGATAAAAGTAATTGAAGTGTTCAAATTATACCTGATTATATATTTGCATTTCGTGTGGTTTCCAACTAGGATATTTCTGTCGTAGGAAATTCACATATTCATCCTCAATAGAATTACAAGAAATTCTACTATCAGGTGGAGAAAGAGTTGTATAGAAATGACAAGTTTATCATGGTAATTATATCTGTCATGAAAATCACAAAAATTTTCACATTTATGATGTTGGAGATGGGCAATTCAAATGACAATTTGTAAGGACCTAAGAGATACAGGCTTCCAGAGAACAAAGAAGAATTGAAAATTTCAAGGAAAGTGGAGAGCTTTTTGTTCTCTATATCTAGTACCGCTCGGTTCGTCAGACACAAGTATCTCGAAAAGGACAAGGACTTACTGTGAGAGGCGATTGTTCCACCAAAACTTAGCAGCTGATAGAATATTCTTTGTTAACGAAGAATATAATCTAACTTACCCTTGCCTTCTTTGCTGTTTCCAGTTTAAAATCCATTTTCACCAGCCGTTTCTCCAGTTCATCTATTTCATTCTGGACAGGCATGGAATCAGTCATTATCGGACAACTACCTCAAATTGAGATCCAAAGGCGACAGCGATAAGGAAAAAGCAATCACCATGGGAACCGATTCTATGATATCATCAAGTCTGGTCTTCCACTCATCTTGATAGCTACAAACTTACAATTACGATTTCCTCGCAATTTCCTTAGATCAACATAAGTTTATGTAGTTTAAACAAAATTAAATATTCCATTCATTTTATGAACAATAACAAGCTGATAAATACAGAGTGTACAGATCAAGTTATTTTAAACGTAAAGAATAATTCTATAAAAATAATAAAGAATAATTCTATAAAAATAATAAAGTGTACCACCACATCTACTAAACTCTAATTATTGAAAATAAGGAACTGAAATTTAAATAAAATATAAACACAACAATTTGCTTAAATTTCACGTCTGTTACATTAATACATTTAACTACCAGTAATTGTCTCAGCTAAAAAAGAGTACACCTTCATAGTTAAATTTCTATGAAAGTACCGATCCACTGTCAAATGAAGGAAAAGAATGTGCTCCGTACATAGGGATAAAGCAAGGTTTACATTTGGACATGATCTCTGAGACAATGAGTTCCCGGCCGGCTCCCCACCCTTTAAAAAGTGACAGTTAGATAAATTTCAGAAAAATGCAACGAAAACTGAAGCCAGCTGAATCATTTCGACATTACATGGAATACAAAACTCTCGTTCAAATAGAAGGACTGAAATCAAGACGGAAAGCGAAATCCGTTTCATGACACGCTGACTGTTCTGAATGCAGAGATACAACCATACATCAGAACAATTAAAAAAGCCATTTGGATGATAAATATTTATACAATTTAAGTTTATCACAACACAGCATTTTTAATTGATAATCTATGCATATAACTATTTCAAATCTTCACAATCGTCCCCTCCTTCGTAGGCACTGTTATCTTCATTCACGCCACTTACTTCAGAACTGGCTTTTAATTCTTTCATTAACCGCAGATACTGAAAAACAAAACAACAGTCCCACTAAATTGTACGAAGTTGCACATCTCCACGACTAATTTCGAAACAGATAATTAACTTCGAAACTTTATTTTATATATGATGGATGGTAGATAAAAAGTAGGCTTCAAATATCACACATTCAAATACAAGAAATTTTGACCATCAGGGAAGATGCGCTGACAAAAATTCGGAAACTAAGAAATCTCCCAAAAACGAAAATTACCTCATTATCCATACTCCTTAAAACTGGCCGTTGAAGGACCTGTTGAAAGCGACTGTTATCACCCGATTCAAACGCTGAGATCAAAGCACAACAAACCTTCGCATCTTCCGAAATTTCGAAATCTTCACATCTGAATGATCAAGGAATTTCATATTTAACTTTATATTTCGTTCATTTAGATTAAAAAGACAACAGCAGTAATGATGTCGAATGAAGCATATATCGAACGGCAAAATTTACTTGAATGACTTTTGTATACTTTTTGTTGCTGATACTGCATCATCACATGCTAGCTGGACAAGAACAAGAGCTATTGTTAGCTGTCCCACTCGACCAGCTTCCTGAAATAAGAAGGAAAATAGTACAGAGTGCAATAAAGAAGAATCAAAAAGCGTTTCGTGAATTGGACGATGAGTTACCATACAATTCCAGCAGGTTCTTCAAATGAATACGGCATGCGATTGCCATAGAAGCGAAAAATGAAATAATTTCCATTTTTATTAAATAATAGCTAGGCATGAAAAAGTACGGGAAAATTCAAGTTCTATAAGTTTATATTGGTTTAAATTTTCATCCTTTAAAAATGGCAGGAATTCTACTTAAGTGATTTTATAAAACTACTTTTTCCTTACTTAATTGGACTGATACGCCCACTCGATCTTTGAACTGAAAATCAAAATTCTTCCTGGGAAACTTCAAGAATAAATATATATCTGATTTGCATTTTTCCCTCACATGCAAAAAATAGTAGTGGAAAGACATACAGTAATAGAGCAAGAACAAGATTAAAAAGCACTTTAACTTCCGTATATTTCTCGATCTCTTCATTAATCATATCAGCTGCTTCCCTGTACCGTTTTAGTTTCAAATATAGTTTAGTAAGTCGAGCCATAAACCCATCAGCTATGCGCGAACGATCTGTTTCTTGCACCATTGTTAGTGCTTTGTGATAAACCTGCATGAATTTCACCAAATCAAGATTTTCAAATCACTTTTCAACAAGATTCAAATTCATATTCAAATTAATAGGAGGAAAGATTGACTGAATTAACTTAAACTCAAAAAGTAATATTAAAGGGAAGACCTCATTCGCAAAAACTAGGTAAAACTCAAAAAATTTGCTTCTGTAGAATCATCCTTTAAAAGCCCTAGAATCAAATTCCGTATTTTAAAAAATTAAACTCATGATAATAGTTCCAAAACGCAATTTACCAATTTCCTTCTTACAAACCTATAAAAGTAATCTAAGTTGAACTTCATCAAAACTGACAATAAAAAACTATTTTGAAACAAAAAAAAACAACTGACAAAGAACAGCTGACAAAGTAAAAACCTCAATAGCCTTTTCAGGGTCAATATCTTCCAAACATTTTCCAGCTTTATCAAGAGCCATTGCCGATGAATCATTACTTCCTGATTCAGCATATCCGTTCGCAGCTAAATCCATGTACTTCAGTGTACCACAGCTATCACCCATTTCCTTGCAAATCGTCGCTGCACTTTCATTGCATCTACAAAAAGTCTAAATTAAATAATGAACGTGTTGCCCATTCAATTTATCACTGATTACTGACAAAACACCTCTTCGACCACGAAGAGAAAAGAAGTAGCATTTATTATTACGCGACATATGCATAGCCCATCCAATATTTTCAGTTAAACCTTATCGATTTCAATCTTACCGTCTAACTTCACCGTTTTAATCTCATCGATTCGTTCTTTACCTAATAGATGAGATTATTAAAAGGTCTTTAACAATAAAAAAAATGAGAAGGCAAGAACAGTCAGCAGCATTACAGCACTAAAATTGTTACTGCGTGCTTTTTACCACTATTTCGAGTCAAATAATCTAATTACCCCAATTAGATCGACCAATTAGTTAGCAAAGTTGTATTCACGAGACAAAGTGCTTACTTGGCCCAATGAAATAAATTGCCATTTTCTTTATGCATTTCAGCAGCTTTCAGATAGGCATCACGTGACTGTTTCATTTGTGAAGCATTTCTGAAGCAAACGGCCGCCCGGTCGTACTCCATTGCTGCACTATCGTAATCAGGTTTGAATTTCATTTTTAAAATCGATGTTTTCAGGCTAGAATATGATCAGGAAATTACTTATGATTTTGGATGTGATTTATGGTAAAAGTTAGCGCCAGTAATAAATTCGGGAATCATACGTTTTCTAAGGTCCACTTTGCTCAAAGAATCAACTCACTGTGTTTCAGCCTTTCTAATACATTCCGTTGCTTCCGCAACACGGCGTCTGCTCATTTCGTCCATTTCGATATCTTAAAATTAATTTGTTAGAATTCGTTTGTTTTTCGTTGGGATTTACTTTTTTTATAAAAATTTAAACTTCCATCAAAGTCAAACCGTGCAACCGTTGCACAAACGAAAAGGAAGGAAAAGATCACTGTCCCATAGTTTTAACTTTGAATAGGTCATAGGTCACTGTAAATAGCTTGGATAACAACAATATCTCATATGTTTGACTAAACAAATAAATTTGAAGTGATTTTTAGACTGACGTGAAATTGAGAACTACGAAATGAGCAGAAATAAAAAACAATAAAGTGGAAAATCTATTCTGGGATAAAGAATCGGCAGAGGAATGAAGCACCGTAAAACCCCGCATTTTGCAGCTCCATTCTAACTCACTTGCTCATTACTTCCCCCCAAAAGGCAGTTTTATTAATCTTCAGTCTTTCTTTCGATTCAGGGAAGTATTTCACTTTTACATTGTCAGTCGTTTGTGTACTGGACTGGACAAACTTCCCATAAAATAGATCCCAGGGAGGAACAAATTATCATGTAGAAAGACACGCTTACTACACATCAGAAAATTGTTGAATACACAGTCATTTTTCTCCAGAATTCTTACAATTGCGGATAAATCCCTACAAATGCAACAAGATCTGCAAATCCCAACCTGAAAATAACCTTACTACAGCTCTGAAATACCAACAGTTCGATAGGCAGTAGAACGTTGATTCCAGAACATAATATATGAAAAACGATGTAATTTCCATGTTCTTTAAATCAGGGCATATGAGATCCTCAGCTTACTCTGCAATAATTGATCATGTTTCCATTAGGCAGCTTTATGCTGATCAAACTGACAGTAAAATAAGCTTTATTCTGAAAATTTCTATAATAACATACTGGAAGGAAACAAGTAGCGGGGACAAGGTAAAAACAGCGAGGAAAACGACTGAAAAACGACTTAATTACATAGTCATATCACAGTCAAATCAGAGTTAGTAACAGATGACATGTGCATGCTAATATAATAACTAAGTGGATGAGGAAACAGCTAGTTTCTTCAGATGCTCCATGAAAACCTGCAAAGAGACATCATCCGTAAAAACCGGTGCACCACCTTCCTGAAACAACAATCCACTTTCAATTCTTGCAGTACTTGCAAGTAAAAAAAAGAAGATTTAGGATTTCAGCATATTTCAACAGCTTTTTCGTTTTTTATTTCCAACGATAACACGTATTAATCGCTAAATTTAACATCGTAAAGCAAGGGATCCATGAGATTAAATGATATGAAATTAATCTAAAAAAGATTCCGAACTCGAATTTACTAAAACATATATGAAAAAACTTCTGCTCAAAAGAAAGGATTATGAAAATGTGAACTTTACCGCTGCATATGGATTATTGTGTGTCAAGGATGGATTAACCTTGGACAATAGAAATCGGGCCTGAAAAAAGTGTGAAATAAGAAAGGTAGTAACTGATAAAACAGCAAAATCTGCAATAAGGAAAAGTAAATTCATTCGAAAAATCAAGTGGAAATGAAAAAAAAATGTACCACATCGTTTGTTTTAAAGACCATGCTGCAAACTAAAAAACATTTCGCAAAATTCTAGCTCTACTTTTGCGTCTCTAAATAACTTCATCTTTTCTTTAAACTTAAAGACTATAAACCTTACCATCACTAGCTGGAGATACCTAACTTAATATAAAGATCTCAACATTAACAAAATATGGAGACGAACTTGGGAGCCTTCATATTCGGTGATGATATAACGTGGCATAGGGAATCTTTCTTGTAAAATTGTCGTTGCATCAGCCACTGGCGCTTCCAATAGCTGTTTGAAAGCGCTGTACTGTGGATCTTCATGATAGTTCATTTTACGCCATGCGGCAATTGTCTAGAGGTATGAAAATCTTATAAAACTCGAGTTGGAACTCAAAAAGTATGTACCGATCATACAACAGACTTTACGAAAATCTCAACCTGTCCATGATAAATTAAAACATGAAAATAATCATCCATCAACAAAATTCGATCTGGAAGAATAGATGATGTATCCAATAAAACCGGTTCTGGTGGGCCACTAAAAGAATATGCAAACAATACAGGCTGTATCATGGTAGTGCTTTCCAGTACGTTTTCGAACATCAAAATATGTCTGAAAGCAACAAAATCTACCAGATATAACACAATATTAGAACTTTAAATAGAGAGAAACATAACAGAAGTATTATAAGTAATTATTCATTATTCAGCAATATTATTTTGAACATAGCGAAACTCACCTGTAGTAAGATGTTTCATCTGGTGAATTATTAAACACTTGTAAAAATTGTGATCGTCGCAAATGGAACATAAACTGTGGAAAGAGAGCAAATTTCTCTGATAGACAAAAAGATGATGGGTCATCCTGCAAATATAATATAACTTTTGGACTAAGAAGGTAGAAGTTTGGATTTTGTTCAATTTTTTTTTTTTCAAGTTCTCAACAGCACTCAAACTTTACTGGTATTTAGCTTTTCTGAAAAGTCAAGTTACTATAATCCCTAGAAACAAAACGTGATTATCTGTAATCAAGTTACTATAATCCCTAGAAACAAAACGTGATTATCTAATGCACAAAGCTTCCAGAATATTGAGCAGAATTAAGTTCCAGAAAAAAAGAACGGAGATAACACCTACCTTGTGATATTCACCAAACTTTTGACATAAACGAATTAAACTTCTATCCAGCCACCGTAATGCATCCGGTGTATCGTTTTCTGAAGATGCACGCCAAGAAGCTAATCGAGCCATTATCACTGCTCCCGCCTCCTAAAGTAAATTAATGCAGAATAAGTTTCCTTTGCCTAAAAGTGATACCAAAAAATGACCTGAACAATAAAGTAAAGCGTGTTAAAGTATAGAATGGAGTTATTATAGAACAGATAAGTCGCTGTCATTGTACAACTGCATTCCTTACAGATTTCAACGATAGATTTTTTAATAAAATAAATCACTTGCTTGATATTCCAGTTTGTAGATATGAAGTCAAAAAAATTAAAATGATAAAGCAATAACCTGATCAAAACCATATGCGATGCTTGGTTGCTGGGTTGCCATATCAGCCCAATTTCTGCATGTAGTTGTAACACGAATACGCTTTCGCCCATCCGGATGCTGATATTGAGTCACAAATTGGACCATACCGTGTGAACCTTGTGGTATTCCAGAACCATGCTATAATTTAAAAAAAAATGTAATTTTTAACTTTTAAACAGAAAAACCGGAAATTCCTGCATTTGCTGTAGAGCATGGAGATAAACAACAAAACAAACAATTTCAAAAAAACTATAAATGACGATTAGCGTGAAATTGATAGTTGCGATAACTCATGACGTTCTGTTAGAATTTTTCCTTTACCAGGAAAATTTAATGTTCCGTCAAGGTTAAATAGCAAGAAGCAAAACCACAACAAAAAAAGTTCAAATAAAAACGCAGGGTAACCTGTGCAACAATTTCGAACAATACAGCAATAGTTGTTCGCGGACTGATGGAGCAAAATCTCCACTGACAAGTACCACCAATGCCCATTTCTGTATCTGATACTGAAGCATTCTTTATACCACCATTTGCACAGCAACCAAGAACACCTTCGATTTTCAAACCATTACCAATTTTCACCTGCAAGTTATGCACGAATTTTATTTAGTTTCCTGACTTTTGCTTTTCCAGAAAACTCCGATGTTATCCACTACAGCATCCCACTACAGCTAAAATTAAACAATATCAAGACGTAGCAAAATCTTTAAAGCTTCAAATAAAAAGGAATACTTTATGTCATATGGTAACCAAACATATCTAAGTGGAACAAATTCTCCCAGACTGATTAATTAATAAAAAGAATGGTTTTAAAGATATCAAATCAAAATATATTTTCTGCAGAACAAATTACGGCAAGAACTATAACGATTCTATATAAAAATGCTCACTTCCATGGTCGCATTAAAGCCCATTTTGAGGAATCCATTGCAGTCTTTCTCGAAAACACGTTGATACGTTTGTTTGAATAGCGATGACTTGAAACTATCACCCATAACTACATTACCTGCAAAAAATTAGTTGTAATATAAGTTATAATATAATCGTAAGAGGAAAAATAGGTTCGCAAGTGAACTCAAGCAACATATAAGAATATTTCAGTGCACCCCGATGGCTTACCATTTCCACTGGACTAACACCTAGAAATCCATTTGATACATATCAAACGTCTATGAACATATCAGCAGAATTGTTACTAAAAATTCTGTTGCAAAAAGATATAAAAATACAAAGGAATATTGAAAATTCCTTCAATACTGAAGGTATTTGATTTAAACCTGCAGTTGTGTTGAAGCATGCATGCATTTCATACAAGCCTGTTTGATCAAGTGCACATGAATAAATATCAATTACATGACCATTTCTTACTGCACGTGCAGCTAAACCATCGTAGAACTTTGTTGCCTGAAAAATGAAGTGTAGTAGAACTACACTTCCTCATATCAGCTTTGAAATACGTTTTGCTATTTAAATTACAGTACTTCTTGCCACCTATAGTGCAAACATAGTACTCGAGTACTCGAGTCATCTATTCATGTTTCATATTTAATCTTATTCTACCTGTCTCATGTTTTGTTTAAGTACTCCAAATCCTTGTTACTTAAACAATCAAAAAGTACCATATATAATGCATACGTTAGTACCTTTTTCATGTATGATGCATTGTCTTCCTTTATCGCGTGCCATGAGCGGATTGGATTTTTAAGTTCTTCACCAACTACAGCTCCCGGTCCATGAGTACAAGCACCACCAATAAATAACATAATCCGAGCTCCAGTATTAGGAAAACACACCTATGAATAATAATTTGCTTCTTTAGTTTTAAAAATCAAAATTTTCAGAACTCCAATAATCAGTATGTAAATTTTGAAGTTTTCTTCAAAATCCGGAATCTGTTAATCTTTAACCTCAAGCAGAGTGACAGCAACAGCAAGTGCACTACCCGTCGCACGAAGTGGACGATGTCCTTGCGGAACTGGCCAACGATCCGGTACAGCTTGTTCAATAAGGTCATTTATTGATACTTCGCAATCGCTTATAGGCTGAAGTGAATTGTGAAGTTAGTGAATTACGAGAGTGGGGCTTCTCAAAGCTTTCATAATCTCCTCCTTACAAAAATCACCTGAAGAAATTTGTTAAATGGAAGTAGGCAGCTTCCAGTCATTCCTTGGACAACTGCTGGGACACTACCGGAAACACCACCAGATCCCATGGGAAAACCAGGTCTCTGCTGTGATACTGAACCTGGTGGTCCTGAACCCATTTGCTGATGATGAGGACCTGGAGTTGCACCAACACTGACCGGTCGACCAATGTTCATTGTTAGAACATCTCGAATCTGTTTGTGATTAATTTCTTTGCTACCCTGGAACTTACTTTTGTGATTATAGATTATTAAAGATAAAGTATTCTCGCCCAATACAACATGGAAATACCTTCAACGGAACAAAGATGATGGAAATAAATCGTTTTCGTGATCGACTTTTTCCTTTTCATCTATTGTAAACTTGTTTTAATACCAATACATTTACCTTAAAGACATAAGCTCGTGAAATGCCTTGCACATTGAGCTCATGTATTTCAATCATTCGTCCAAAAGTGATCAAACCAACAAGTGCATCGGCAGGAAGGAGGGAAAGTGCCGTCTGAATGGATTCTTTCAGCGCTTTTAACTCTTCTGCTGATAGACAAGTGTCCATAACGAAAAGAAATATTGGTGGCAGGGTTGTAGCTTTCTGTAAGGAGATCATCATAAGTATAGGATTTGATCAAGTCGTTTAAAAGTTTTAATTGCCAAAGAAATTGCTTGGTTCTCTTAAGATAATGAAACAGAGAATTACTCACGTTCACTCTGTCATTCAATACCTACTTTCAAGGTGTATTCGATGGTTGTAAACTGTGGATACAGTTCTGGCGGACGATTATCCTCTGCAATCATGCTATAATGTGGAGGAAACGGATTGCGCTGATTGCAGAACGGGCAAATCCATGTCTTATTACGAAAATCGACCGTACTAAAACGATTTTTCGATTATACGATGTAAGTATAGGATACCTTTAAATCAAAAACAGTTGTTTTCCATGTAAAACGGTAATTCGAAAAGTCACTAGCCACAGAGCATTCAAGACTGCTTTGCACGATGCTTTTTGGCATAAAACAGGATCATATTCAAGTGGTGGCTGGTGAGGCTGATCAGATGGGCGCTCCTGAAAATTATCTTAAAAACTTTACAACGCGAATGCTTAGTGAGATGAATCAAGAAACAGTTTGGATGACTTGTTTAAAGATTATCTAGATTGAATGTTAGAATGTAACTTCACAAATTTCATTTCATTTCTGATAAAGGTTGGAAAATTTATATTTTACTTTGAGAGGAGTGAAAAAGGCAGCAATAGGGACAACAAGTCGCTGTGCGTCAATCCGTGAATGTGGCCATAAATTCCAGGTCATCTGGATACCATCAACATTAGCTTGGTTTGCCAGATACTCTTCCCAAACTGCCATTTCTTCTCTGAACTGTGCAGCCGGTATAATTTGAAAATAAAATAATATGCCGCATTTAATGTGTACCAAGAGATTAAATTTTAAAAAGATCTGATGGATTCATAAAGATCAATAAAAGGACTTGCAGTTAAGATAGAGCGAGAGGAGTAAAGAGTTTCCAAAAAGTCTCAAAAGAGGACTGACAATGTCAGAATCAAATCGTTCTATGACAGTTAGGTGGTTTAAATCACCTGACCGTTAAATCGGCAACAAACAGTAACGTCTTCATATAATATATCATATGATGCATTATATTTGGGATATAAAAACTGACAGAGTCACCACTGCAACGGACGAAAGTAAAGTCATAAAATTATTTATAATTAAGAAAATGCAAAAATTGATGGCGTTTGTATTTTTATCATGTCTTACACATACAGAATAGTACCAATAGCTGGTTGAGAACATAAGCATTATTACAAAACAAAAAAGCCGAATCTTTGAGAAATTTGTCCTTTAATTAACTCCATTTGCGCTAAAGGTTGATCCCAAGAGATCAGTACTCTTACAATTGTCCAAACCTTCTAAGAAGTAATAAGGTGAAAACCATCTGAAACACGACCACGTGTACAATCCCGAAAACGCGATATGCAACTTACGGACATATCGTGCTAGTTTTTATTTAAATTTGTTTAAATCAGTTTGCAATTCAACGACAAGTAAATCAATCGATAAGAGATCTTTAGCATCTGCATGGAAAATTTAGCAAACACTTAATTGGCTGCCATCTAGAAGAAAGTATTAAGTATTACGGTTAGGCTTTTGCCAGGTCGAGATAGAAGGAATTATAAGTAGAGCGCTGCAATGCAGCCAAAGATACCAGGATTATTATGCACTAGTAGACCGTCTTACATAAAATATAAGCTCAATTCAACCAGAAACAATAGGATAACAAAAAATATTTGCTGGGAAAGACCAACACCTCACTTATTTTCTAATCCTTCCCTTAACCACTTATAATATGGAAGTGATATGTATGCAGGATTTGGTAGGATATGTATGCAAGGGAAGAATGTGACAGTGATGTATAAATGTCTAAACCAACTGCAAAAAGACTACTGTAGGATAACGTTAGCTGCTGACTTATGTGCAAAATTGCACTTTAAAACATGGTAATCCATCAATATATGGCCACAGAATAGCGTTTGCTACATAATAAACAAACAAAGCCAAATCTTCTTGAACAACGTTGTTTTTCCCTTACCATCTCGACTCACAAAAACAGTCGTCCTGAATTTTCGCATCGGGCAACATGGGTTGTACATGTTTCACAGCAGATGTACGTTTCATAACGGGCCGTAGTCATGGTATCCAAGTAGGTGTGGTGGGGGAGGACGCTGTTTGTGCGGTGGGAGTAGGATGTGGCAGTGTCGGGTAGTACGAAGGTATCTCGTGGTTTCGTGGCGCTTTAAGCCTCGTGCTGATGAGATGACCGCCGTTTTTATCAGTCTCTTATCTGCGTGTTGTTCACGGATTGGGTTTTTGTCGACATTTTGGTTGAAGCATAAAACTGGACGGAGATCTGATTAAAACTAGTTGCCTCACTGAGTTATCAGTGATTGGAAGTAAGTAAGTGTGAAGTTTATACCGTTTGTTTGATCGTCTGGCCTTTCTATTTCTTATTCCAGGACTTTTATACTGTCATGCCTCCAAAGACATCAGCGAAAGCTGGTAAGGGTGGAAAAGGTGATTCGAAAGCTGTGGCGAAGGCGCCGAAAAAGAAGGAAGGTGGAGGAGGCGGTAAGGCCAAGAAAAAGAAGTGGTCCAAAGGAAAAGTTCGGGACAAATTAAACAATATGGTTCTTTTTGACAAAGCAACTTACGAAAAGCTGTATAAAGAAGTTTGTTTTCCTCTCCTGTTCCTTCACACTTAAGACATGTTTTCTGTTCTTTTAACTTTTCTCAAAAATCTGTATGATGCCGCACTATAGTATAGGGGATGTAATGACTGAACAACATCAAAACAGAGTAGGCCTGTGCGCCAAAAGAAATCTGATTATTGAAATCCTTTAAAAAATTCTACCACGTGATGCAGTTGCCCTGTCCGAATGAATTTAAAAGTTGTGCTGACTTTCCCTTACTTTAATACTTGATAGAGTTGTTCAGGATACTTTTGTTGCAGGTTATTACTTATAAGCTTATCACACCGTCAGTAGTTTCGGAAAGATTGAAGGTTCGCGCATCTTTAGCAAAGCAAGGACTCCGAGAGCTTCTTGCAAAAGGTTTGCATTATTGCTTGTTGGCACTGATATTTCAAAAGTATTTACGAACACTTAAAAAATGAAGAGTCAGGCAAGAATGCATGGTACTTTTCCTTTTTTTCAAGTATATGTTTGAAACAAAAATTTGACGGGGTAGCATTTTGATATCTGCTAAATGCAGGATAAGGATGGATTTCTCCGAGCAACAAGCTCTTAGTACATGGTATTCCAATAAATTTGTTGCTATCGCATAGTGAGATATAGCTTTTCTTGAGAGAGCTGTTGACACGGTTTTGAATTCTTGATACGGTGTTGGGACAATGATAATGTTGTTTTACTTCGTTTTTCTTGCTGATTGATTAACCTTGCTTTATCTGCTCTTTTATTCGGCTATAAAATATTTGACGCTGTCAGATCTTTGGAAAACAACATTTTAGTAACGGATGGATGAGGATGTCTTATTTTTCACTGCTTGCAGATTCATATAAAATTTTTGTATGTCTGCAGGGCTAATCAAATGTGTGGTACATCATGGTGGTCAACTCGTCTACACGAGGTGCACGAAAGCAGATGATACCATTATTGAATAATTTCGCTTTGTTATTGTTTTTCTTGCTATAAAATTTCCCAGTTATTAATATGGTAACGACATTTTCGTGTTGATTATGGGATGGAACAAGTGCTGTGGTTACATTCGTTAGGCACAAATAGACACAAACCTATGTTTGCCTTTTTAAGTTGTTTTGTACAATTACAAACCAAGTTGTTTTGCAATTCATTGGTCGACCCGGCTGGACAGCCGAAATTCATGCAGTCGCTTATATAATCTCAGTGATAATAGACCATCTCCTGGGGACAGTGCTGGAAGATGCTGTCCTGGCCTTTGGCGTGACTGATTAACTTAGTTTTAACTATTTAGTAGTTTGTAATGTTAATCAATCCAACTGGTCTTATGGGAATACCGAGCCTAAACATAGTTTCAAGTTTGCTATACTTTCCTCCTAATTCTAATTTTGTTGCCATTACCTTCGACCCTTCTATGGGAGAGATATTTCATTTAAACATATTTTAAATGTAATTAGAAATGACAGGGGTTAATCCAGAATTTGATGATTTAATTTTCTAAACACACTATTTCTTTTTTTCTTTGCTTGACAACGAACGAGTTTTGCTGGCTAGCAGGAATGTGTTGTTAGATTGATTCGAAATTGATTTTCGTTTTCGCGCTGTATGCCTGCTTCGGTATAGCGGCATGTAGGTAATATCGTTTGCGACGTCTTCTGTTGGGTTCGTTGAATTTTTGGCGCTCGGCTTCTAGTTGTTTCTGGAATGTATAGACCCTTCAGTATTGCGGTTTATAAGTTTGCATCAGCATTCATGAATACTGTTGTAGTCTTCCGTAAATTGGACTGGATTGTGGGGTAGAGTTGGCAGTTTTTGAGTTCGAGATAAAACGTGCTTTGTATTCGTTGTGGATGAATTTTTGAACTTTGTCTGCATCCAAGGTGAGAAGCATTGCTTCGACCGGTATCGTGAAATTCCAGTCAAACTTTTTAAAGGCTTTGTTTCCCTTTAAAATTGAGTAAAATTAGCCGTCCTTCAAACAAATATTTTTTTCGGTCAAGTTGGAAAGGATCGTCCAGAAAGAGCAAGTAACATTATTAATAGTTTAACTGCTGGTGCTTTTCGAATGAACCCCGCTCCCACTCCTCTTTATTTTTGGATTTTTTGATTCGAAAATACAATTTCGTAGAAACATTCTTACCTCAATTGCTTTAGCCTGTGCGAATTGAAATTGCATTATTGCAAAGAATACCTTAACATTTTTCCCGTATATTTTGAAATTAAGTTCGGAGGGTGTATGACGGTCTAATAAGTAATGTGACTAGATAAGTTTTGATTAATTGCAATTGTAGTAAAGCAGTAATGAAGTAAAGTGAACTTACAACAGTCGACAAACCTATCCAACCCTAGAGAAAGCTACTAACATACACCACATGACTAATTTTTTTTAAACGCAAACCGAAATGAAAACGGCACGACCGGTTGATGACATGTTTGCGGTTAAGACTTGATATTCTCATCTTTATGGTTTTTTAATATATTTACGAAGGTCATTGTGAATTTCTCCATTATGTCCTTATTTGTCCATCACGAACTGTTAAAAAGTGAGACGATCCCAAACTACTTCGTATTTTAAATATTTCAACAACTAAAATGTTTTTGTTCTACCAACAATACATGGCAGGTGAGGAGAACATTAAGATACCGAGACTTATTCAAATATAACGCGGTAAAAATCTGCATTTCAAAAGAAAAATGAATATCATCATTGACCAGAATCAGTTTTAAAACCGTTTTCGTTGCTGTTTAACATGGATGGGTACGATTTCTCTCTATTCTGTTAAATATCAACACCGGATATTATCACAGAATAAAAGATGGAAACCCCAAATGGCTGAATCAAGATAACAGTGAGATAACGGGTCTATGTATTCAGTCGTACCATTAACAGTAATTACCAGTACCAATGTAAACAAGTTTGCTTATTATAATTACCTATTGCCAATGAATAATAACAGTTATTTCCTGAATTCAAAGACATTCTGAGACATTCGGAAAATCTGTCATGTTATGTAATATGCGAAAATAAAGTGATCTTGTGACCCCTCATCTTCATCGTCAAAATGCATGTAAAGTTCTCATATGCTTTTTTTGGGAATGACCTATACCGCTAATTTTAATTATACTCTTCCTCATTCTTTGCAGTGGTTTCGTTGCCGAAGACTACTTACTATCCCCGCACTTATTTTTTATTTTTGAATTTTTTGACTGTATTAATTGAAGCCAATCAAAAGAAGAAACTTCACCACAGGACTTTCTCATTAGCAATAATAAAACTTATCTGGCGTATTTCTTTTTTACGGCTTCTTTATGAATCTATTGCTGTAAAATGTTCATTAACAAGTAAATTTTTTTTTTTTAGAAACCCGAATCTCCCACCCAGAAAAGGTAGAATAAACAGTGAATAAAGGTACAAATTACAACTGCTTGGAAGTGGAGTGTGGAAGTAATTTTAATCACATAATCAAATATGAATAATTAACGGGATGTGAGTAACAAGTTAATATAGCAGCGCGAAATCCCTCAGGTTTTACCAACTTTCACGACTGAGCGCAAGCTATAAGTAAAACATCTATTTTAAACCAGAACGATCCACAACTAGTTAGTCATTAGTTAACTATTAATTAATTTAATTTAATTAATGAAATGGATAAACTGTTGAACCCACCAATGGAACAAATGAAAGGAAGAAGGGGGAGGGGGGATAATAAAAGAACTTTTTTCAAACAAACCAAATTTTGGAAAAGCAAAGAATTTCATCGCCGATTACTTCTTCATGATTTTCACTTAGAAAACTAATAGGAGGAAAAGCAAACCTATCGCCCGAATGTAGCGCTTCGAAGGCTGTGTTGATTTCCGCAAAATCGTAATACCCGGTAATGAATTCATCCAATTTGATTTTGCCTCTCTGGTACTCATCAACTAATTTCGGGATATCGTCAACGCTTTTCCATCCTGTAATTTAACTGCTATTTTAGATTAAAATGAAGAACGGACGTTTTACTTCAAAATGATTCGGATCAAATTAAACATTACTGTTGAGTAAATTTGAATTCTCCCGGAAACGACAAGAATGAAATTTCCATTTATCTTTATGTGTCCGATTACGATGAAATATTGAAACCTCCGAAAGCTGATCCTTTCCATGTACGACCAGTAACTAATTGGAACGGACGTGTCGATATCTCTTTCCCTGTCGCAGCAACACCAATGATGCAAGACACACCCCAACCTTTATGTGCCGCTTCAAGTGCTTGACGCTGAAAAGATGCTAGAAGAAAACACTGCATTCAACAATGTGGGGCTTTTTGAAGAATCCAGCTCCAAAGATAATGCAGTACTGGATCGTAAAGATAAAGATAAGAGTAAAACCTTAACAAACTCAACAAGCTAAAAACATTGGCAGAACATACCATTGTTTCAACAAGTCCAATGCATTCAAAGGTATAATCGAAGCCACCATCATATTTGTCTACGAGGAATGTTTGCAACGGCTGATCCTTTGGTATATCATCTGGATTAATGCATTCATCTGCGCCAAATTCAATAGCTTAAATATATAGTTCAGCACGTATAATGACGCTAAGTCAAAATTTTCAAAAAACAAATTTAAACTTTTGCTGCCAGGATTGAACAATAGTTATGCCTCAACTGCTCCTTTACCTTTCTCAAACTTCTTTGTATTTTTGTCAATCCCCACGATCAACCTGGCGCCAGCAATTCGGGCTCCCATAATGACGGCCAATCCAACAGTACCAAGCCCCCAAACTGCAATGGTGCAGCCCGGTTCAACTTTGCAATTGTTTACCACTGCTCCATAACCAGTTGAAACACCACAGCCAAGCAAACAAAGCTTGTCCAATGGTGCATTGCATGGTACCTTAAAATACATAAGTCATATAAATTGGCAAGCTGGAATATTTTTAAATAATTTAAAAGAAAACGTGCGATAACTATCACAACTTATCTTTTGAAAATATAAAACAGGATAATTCAACTGAACACTGGTTTCAAGCATATCTTAATGAGACTTTCAAAATTTCTTGAAATCCAAGCTTTACAGAATTCTTATGCGGCTTCCTGCAATTTATTTATCTTAAAAACGATATGAAAATTCAATATACCTTAGAGAGAGAATACTGCGACACAACAGTATACTCACTGAAAGTACTGCATCCCATAAAGTGATATATTGTATTGCCACGCTGCGAAAAGCGAGTGGTTCTATCCGGCATTAAACCCTGCCCTTGTGTTACCCTTAACGTTGATGTCATTTGAAGTTATAACTTTTTTAAAAAATAGTTTCTACAGTTTAAACCTAGAGTAAAAAACATTCCTTTTTCTGCATTATTATGTTAGCAATTCCATTATGATAAAGGATGAGAGCACAAGTAATTTATTCTCTTTATTAATTTGATATTAAAAAAATATGCGATTTTTTTTTAACCTACTATAAGCCAAATTCAATATTGCTGTTTTAGTAACTTCAGAAAAAACAAAAAATCTTACCGAACACGTTGACACAAGTTTGTTTTCGGATTAAGGCAGAATTTACACTCCTTACACTGTGCCGTGTATAAAGGAATAACATGGTCCCCTTAATTAAGGACAACTTTAAAAGAAAGAAGACCACAGTTACACAAAACAAAGTGACTCTAATTTTAAACAAAATGAAAATTTAAAAAATTATCGGATCTTTTTTGTGCAGCAGATCTTTTCCTGTTGATAATATTAATAATAAAGAAATAAATGTGAGAAATACATTTCGAATATTTAAATGGGCAGCAAGATATCAGGACACCAGTGATAACCTGCTATAATATTAAAAACGTACCGGGCTTCACACATGTTACACCACTGCCGACACTTTCCACTATACCAGCACCCTCATGCCCAAGAATACAGGGGAATATTCCTTCCGGATCATCACCATCCAATGTGTAAGCATCAGTATGACATATCGCGGTGTACAAAACCTAGATTAACCAACCGCAATTCAATAAAATTATTAATAACAGAACAGAACAGACCGAGTATTTCTTTTGTCTAATCTCCTAGTCGGAAATCATCCCTTTCCAAAGATGACCTTTCCAAAGGTTACCTAAAATAATAACTTTTGTTATTTACCTCTATTCGTACTTCATATTCTCTTGGCGGTGCAACTTCAATCTCTTCAATTTTCAGTGGTTTGTTGGGTTCCCAAGCAACTGCCGCCCTACACTTTATAGTCTGCAAGATTCATTGCATATATATAACTCTTCTCGGCCAAAAGTAGTCAGAAAATGTGTAAAAATTCACTTTCAAGAATTAGTTTAGGAAAGATGCTGCTACCTCTCCTCTTTCAGTGATACAACTCACCGTAAAAACATAAATATATTCAGGCTGGACAACATGCAGGAATCATTAAGTAGACCTTTCAAGATTTATGATAACATTGGCAGAAAAACTATTTCATCTTACACTCCTTTCACCCAAATACTAGAATAAAATGTATAGGCCGAGAAATGTGAATATAGACTATAAATCCTATCTTCCTTCCAAGCAATTATTTAATTTGTAGTTTTATTTTACATTTAAAAAGAGAAAAACTATCAACAAAAACTATTAATAAAATAAAACTACCAACAAATACCTTGCCAACTGTAGCCATGAATGTTTGAAATATCAGTTCCCTAAAAGGAGGAAAAAATGGAAAAGCACACGACAAAACTCTACTTCCATAACGAATTTTAGAACTCGAACCACTATATAAAAATGAAGCAAATCCAACAAATCCCTGACACGCTGACAGCCGTCCGAGAAATCAAACTTTTTTTGACAATTAAATTTGGATAATCAGCCTGTCGCTACCACACTATACCAGTTTTAAACTTTTCTATGCTCTTTTCAATGCTGTCATTATTTCATTTTAATTCCCATCAGAATCGAACAAATCCATTTATCTGCATCTATTCGACTGTTGAACATTCAGAACAACCCTGCTTCCCCGCGAAAAACTTTTTTCCAAATGACAGAAAAATTCAAGTCCCTTATATACATACATTTCCAAAGCACTACTGAGTCAAGGAGCAAGATCAAATAGTTTGAAAGCAAACAAAAAAGTAGTTTCAAATAAAAGCAAATACAAAAATTTATATTACCTGAATGACTTAAAAAGAACCATTTTATAAGAAAAATCGTTTTGATAAATAAATACCTTCGTCATGGGCATAAAAATGTTTAATGTATAAAAATGTGCATTAAAAATTGAATTGAGCCCCTCAAAATGCATCATCCTTCATCAGATGATGATCACCAAAGATGATGATAACTTTATACAGTAGCAACGAAACTTTAAATCATTCTATAAAATCGGATTAAAAGCACACAGGTCACCTTGCAATTAATGAAATAACAGTGGGACATTACTATAACAACAACAGAATATAAGGTTCAGATATAGAAGACAATGAACCGTAACCGGCATGTACCACATGCATTACCATGGACATTTTTGAAAAATATTGGACGAACTAATAAAAACATCAGATTTATGGAAGAGCAGGGTAAGACGGCATTTATTAAATCTGAATCTATCTGTCGAATTGTACGACCCATTCACAATGAGATGTTTGCGGGAACATGTCAACCGGTGTGATGGAAGTTAGTTTGAATGGTTCACCTTCGAATTTTCTGGATGTCGGTCGACAAAGATCAACCATATTTTTCATTGCCAAAGACGGACTACACGAAACAAAGACAATTTTTTTCAACTGTGCAAGCTGAAATATCGAAAATTGAAACTAACTATCTGAACTATCTGACTATCTGAAGTTCCAGCAATCCTATCAAATTCAAATCACTGTAATAATTTCGTCTTTCAGAATTTCGTAATTTCGAACAATAAAAACTTGAACTAATTGACGAACTAATTGACTACTTTCCAAGTCACGATTAAACTTCTGACCATTTTTAAGCTATGATTAAAGATTAATGTACCATCGGTTGTAAGGAAGAGAGTTCATTAAATTCGAAAAGATAAAAGATCAGAAAAAAAATCACTTACCGTTCGGCATCCAATAACTACCTTTTCGTGAATTCCAGCACGTGGAGGATCTATTACTCCTATTATATTTGCTGTTTTCAAATCAACCCATGATGGTACTAGCTGTTCCAAACGAAAGAAAACATTTTCGGCTTTACCGGACACAAATTTGTAGCTATAAGTCCGGAATAAGCACATGCAAGCAAGATCATATATTTACACGCTAAATACATCGTAACTAAATACATCTTTAAATAACCCTCTCTTTTCTACTCTGCTACTTTACTTCTTTCGCCTCTACTCTACCTCTACTTCTTTCATGAATTGTTTACCTCTTATGGTATTAAGCAAAGATTAAATTCCCTTCTCACTACATTTTATACTTGAAGATATTCATAAAACCATTTTTTGGATAAGGAAGTTCTTTCGGATACCTATCTGGTGGCAAATTATTATCGCTCGCATTTGTCGCTGCATCTTCAATAGCTTCTGGTATAATTTCAATACCTACTAAAAATTTCCGAGTAAAAGTTCTCGCCAACTTCATTAAACTTATTCCAATCGTTCCAGTGCCACAACAGATATCTAAGATCAAAGTTGCCTGTTGTTGTTGAACAACTCCCACCTAAATTTGTTTTAGTAATTCAGACATATTGCGCTTCTAAACAATATTTGGCTTCAAAAAAGCTATATATATATATATATATATATATATATATATATATATATATATATATATATATATATATATATATA